>NW_022984646.1:22574-24133 GCF_008694065.1 Daldinia childiae | reverse complement strand
GGAAAGGGAGAGGAGGGGAAGGGGAGAGGAGGAGGAGAGAGAGAAAAGAGGGGAGAAGAGGAAAAGGAAGAGGAGAAGGGAGGAAGAGAAAAAAAGAGAAAATTTAAAAAAAATATATAATTAAATATAATAAATAATAAAATTAATTATTAATGATAATTTATTATTTATTTTATTTATTTTTTAATTTTTTTTTTTAATTTTTATAATATTAAAAAAAAATTTCTTAATTAGTAAACTAAGGATTGTGTCGCCCCTCGGGGTGGCCTCCAGTATTAAACCAAGGATATTATCTAGATGCGACAATACCTTGGCATGATAAATTGAAAAAGAACAAAATCAAAGTCATCATGGTAAATATTCATTAGGCGAAAAGGGACCAGAGATAGGCGACAAGGAAGGGATAAGCGGGAACATTACAGCCAGAGCTTTGCAACTGAGGATCCAAAGGGGAGAGAGAAGACGGAAAGAAGGGGGGCAAGGAGAGGAGGGGGGAGAGGGGCAGGGAAGAGACCGGGGAGGAGAAGGGGACGAAAGAACGGAAAGCGAAGGGGAGAAACCAAGAAAAGGAAAAGAGGGAAGGGGAGAGGGAGGGGAAGGGAGAGGAGGGAGAGGAACAGGGGGGGAAAGGAGAAAGAAGGAGAGGAGAAAGGGAAGAGGAAGCAGGGAGGGGGGGGAAGGGGGAAGAAAGGGAGGGGGAGAGAGGAGGACGGGGAGAAAGGGAGAGAGAAAACGGGAGAAGGGGGGGACGGGGGGAAGAAGAGGAGGAAAAGAGGGAGAGAGGAGGGGGGGAAGAGGAGGGGAAGGGGGGGGGAGAAAGGGGAAGGAAAAGGAAGGAAGGAAAGAGAGGGGGGGGAGAGGGGAGGAAGGGGGGGGAGGGGAAGGAAGAAAGGAAAAAGGGAAAAAGGGGGGAAAAAAAGGACGGGGGGAAGGAGAGAACGGGGGAAGGAAGGACAGGGGAACAAGGGGGGAAACCAGGGGGGAAGGGGGAAGGGAAAGGAAGGGGAAAGAGGGGGGAGGGAAGAGAACAAGAAGGAAAGCAAGGAAAAAGAGGAAGGGGAAAGAAAGAAAAGGGGGAGAGAAAAGAGAAAGAGGAAGGGAAGCAGGGAAAGAAAGGAGGAGAGAGAAAACGGAGAGGGGAAAGGAAAAGGAGAGAAGAGGAAGGAGAACGGGAAGGAGAACAGAAGAAGGAGAAGAAAGGGGAAGGGGAAGAAAGACGGAGAGAAAAGAAAAGAAAGAAAGAAAAGAAGAAGGAAGAAAAGAAGAAGGAAGGAAAAGAAAGAGAGGGAGAAGGGGGAAAAAAAAGAAAGGAGGGAAAAAAGGAAAGGAAAAAGAGAGCGGAGGGAGAGAGAGAAAGACGGGGCGGGGAAGAGAGAAAAAAAGAGAAGGGGGGGGGAAGGAGGAGAGAAGGAGGAGGGAGGGGAGGGGAGGGGGAGAAGGAAGGAAGGAGAAAAGGGGGGAGGAAGGAAAGAAGCCAGGGAGGGGGGGAAGGGGGGGGCAGGGAGGGGGGGAAGGGGAAAGGGGAAGGAGGGGGGGAAAGAGGGAGAGAAGGGGAGGGA
>NW_022984646.1:16137-16713 GCF_008694065.1 Daldinia childiae | reverse complement strand
AGAAAAGAAAAGAGAGAAAAGAACCGGGGGGGGAAGGAGGGAAGGGGGAGAAGAGAGGAGAGAAGGAAGAAGAGGAAAAAAAGGAAAGGAGGAGGAAGGGAGAAGGGGGGAAGAAAGGAAGGAGGGGAAAGAGAGACCGAGGAGGGAGAGAAAAAAAGAAGGAAGAAAAGAAAAAGAGAGGGGGAGAGGAGAAGAAGGAAGAAAGGAAAAAAGGGGGAGAAGGAGGGAGAGAAGGAAAGGAGAAAAAGGAGAGAAGAAGGAGAGGAGGGAACAAGGGAAAAGAGCGAAGAGGAGGGGAAGAGAGAAGGGGGAAAGAAGGGAAAAAGAGAGAAGAAGAGAGACAGGAGAAAGGGAAACGAGAGAAAGAGGGGAGGAGAAGAGAGAGGAAGAAGAGGAAAAGGGGGGAAAAGAGGAGAAGAAGAGGGAGAAGAGGGAAAAGGAAGAGGGAAAGGAGGGGAAAAAGGGAACCGAGGGAGGAAAGGAAAAAAAAGGGGAGGAAGGAGGGGAGAAGAGAAGGAGGAAGGGGAGGAGAAAGAAAGGGAAAAGAGGAGGGGGGAACAAGGAGAGAAGGGCGGG
>NW_022984646.1:0-14847 GCF_008694065.1 Daldinia childiae | reverse complement strand
TTTAAAATATTTATTTAAAATATAATTTAATAAAAAATAAATTTTTAAAAAATTAATATAATATTAACTATAATATATAAATTTTATAAAAAATATTTATTAATTTTAAATTATATAAAATATATTATATTATAATAAGTAAAAGTTTTATATATTTTTTTATTATTAATAAACTAAAGTTTATTAATAAAAATTATATTAAATAAAAATAAAAAATTTATATTTAATATATAATAAATATTATAAAAAAATTATAAAATAACGTTAATAATTTTAATAAATTATTATTTATAAATAAATAAATTGAATAAATAATATAATTAAAATATAAAAATAATAATAAAATTTTATATAATAATAAAATTAAATATATTATAAATAAAAATAATTTTAATTTTTTAATATAATTTAAATAATTTAAAATTATTAATATTAAAATAATTTTTAAATAAAATAATTTTTAAATTTATTTTTTATTTTTTATTATTTATATTAAAAATATCTAAAATATTATTAAATTTTGAAATTTAATTTGTTGGAGATATTTTTTACGCTTAAATTTTTGGAAATTATTATGGAAAATTGATAAATAAATGATAAATAATTGATAAGTAATTAATAAGAAATTGATAAGAAATTGATAAATAATTTTTCTATAAATGATAAGAAATTAATAAGCTAATAAAAGATTGGATGTTTTCGACGGATTTTACCGTGCGAGCCTGCGAGTATGTGAAAACGTTTACGCGAGTTTGTAAGTGTATGTGTTTTCTTAAATTTTAAATATTATACTAATAAAAAATAAAAATGGTTATAAATTATATAGCAATAAACGCAAAAATATAATATAATTAAAAAAGAAATTTGAAAATATTTAAAATAAATAAAAAAATATTTTTATATTTATATAAAAAATATTATTTATTTAAAAAACTAAAAAAAAAATAATTTTAATAAAAAAAAATAAGTAATTTAATTTATAAATTAAATTTTTTATAATATTAATAAATTATTTAATATTAACTTTTAAAAAAATAAATTTTTTTAAGAAAAAAAAATTAAAATTTAATTAAATTTTTATAAAATAAAAAATAAATAAAATTAAATTAAAACCAATTTTAAAATATTTAATAAAATAAAAAGGTTACGGTCTTAAAAATAACTAATAATATTTATAAAAACTATTTATATAAAATATAATTAAGTTAATAAAAAAATTTAATAAAAAAAACTTTTAAATAAAAATAAAAATATTTATGAAAAAAAAATAAAAAAATTAAATTAAATAGCGTAATAATATTATAAAATTAAAAATTAATAAAAATAATATTTAAAATAAATTTATAAATATAAATATTAACTAAATATAATATATTAAATTAATAAATATTTAATAATTCCATTTTATTAAAACTATTTTAATTTTTTTGTAAAATTCTTTTTATTTAATAATTTTTATTTTTTTTTAAATTTATTATTATAATTTTATTTATTATTTTAAATTCTTTTATAAAACTATTTTTATTAAATAATTATTATTTTTTTTAAGTTTATTATTATAAATTTAATTATTATTTTAACCATTTAATAATTTCTTTTTTAAATTTTTTTTTAAATTTTCCCTATAAAATTAGTTTTATTTAATATTTATTATTTTTTTTAAACCTTTTATTTTAATTTTTTGTAAAATTATTTTTATTTAATTATTTTTTTTTTTTTTTAATTTGTTTTTGTAATAATTTTAATTTTTTATAAAATTATTTTTATTTGGCTATATTTATTTTTTTTAAATTTTTTTTTATAAAATTATTTTTATAGAATAATTTTTATTTTTTTTTATTTACTATTTTAACCTTTTTTATAATTATTATAAATTAAAATAGCTAACGTCGCCAAGTTAAAAAATTTAATAAAAAGAATTTTGGAAAAGAATTAAAATTATAAATAGTTATTTAAAATAATTAAATAATAATAGAAATTAGTTTATAAAATATGTATAAAAAATAAAATTTGTAAAGTTATTTTTATATTTTAATAAAAATTTAAAATTATAAATTAAAAAAATTATAGCTATAAATATATTTAAAATAAATTTAAAATATATAATAAAATTATATTAGGTAAAAATTGTTTTAAATTATAAACTTTAAAAAAGTTATAACCTATATAAAATATTAAAATATTTAATAATTATTAAAAAAGATTAACAATTATTAAAAATTAATTTATATAATAATGTTAAAAAGGTTTTAATAAAAATATAAACGTATAGAAAAATTAATAATTATAAATATATTAAAATAGTAAATTTTAAACTTTTAAAATAAAAAATTATCGAAATTTTTAAAATATATAAAAATAGTAAAATAAAGTTTAGAATTTTACCAAATTAAATAAATTTTTTTTAATAAAAACCAATTTTATATAATTTGGTTTAATAAAACTAAAAAATATCTTTAAATTTTAATTAAAATATTATAAAATTTTTACCAATATATAAAATATATTAAAAGAAATTAAGTAAATTAACGTTAAAAAGGTTAAAAAAAGAAAAGTTATTAAAAAATCCGAAAAAATTAAGAAAAAACCTAAAAATTTACCTTAAAATTAATTTATTTAAATCGATAATTTTAAATAAAATAAACTTATAAAAAAAATAAAGAAATTATATAAAAAATTAAAACGTTAACCTTAAAATTTGGCAAAAAAATAAAGCTTATTTCAAAATTTGGCAAAATAATAAAATTTAATAATAATAAATTTAATAAAATAATACGATTTAATAATAACGTTTAATAAAAAAAAGTTAAAAAAAAATAAAATAAAAAATAAACTAAAAAAATTAAAAAAATAAATAATAAAATTATTAAAAAATAAAAAATAAATAAAAAATAATAATAAAAAAATGAAATAATAAATTATAATATTAATAAATGTTTTTATTAAATTTATTAAAAACTTAAATAAATTATACTAAACGCAAAAATCTTTTATTAAAAATTTAAAAAAAAACCAAAAATCATTTTTAATTAAATTTATATTTATAAAATTATTATTAATAAAATTAATTTTAACTTAAATTATTATACCTAATAATATTGTAAAAATATTAACTAATAAAAAATATTAAAAAAAAATAAAAAAATAAAAACGAAAAAAAAGAAAAAATCAAAAATCAAAAATTAAAGAAATAAAAACATTTTTAATTTTTTTAAAAAAAGAAGTTATAATAAATGTAGTTTATTATAACTAATTATTAATTTATATAATTAATTTTAAACCTAATTATAAATTTATTAATAAATTAAAAGTTTATTAATAAATTTATTTTAAAAAAATTAACTTATTATAACTTTATTAAAAAATAACCTACCAATTATTTAATATATGTTTTAATATTATAAAAAATTTAATTTATAAACTAAAGTACTTACTTTTTTTATTATTATAAAAAATTTAATTTTTTACTAAAACCATTTCTTTTCTAATTTTTTAAATAAATAATATTCTTTATATAAACGTAAAAATATTTCTTTACTTATTTCAAATATTTTTAAATTTCTTTTTTAATTATATTATATTTTTATATCTATTATTATATAATTTATAACCATTTTTATTTTCTATTAATATAATATTTATTAAATTTTAAAATTTAATAATTTTTTAAATATTTTTAATATAAATAATAAAAAATAAATTTTAAATTTAAAAACCATTTTATTTAAAAATTATTTTAATATTAATAATTTTAATTTATTTAAATTATATTAAAAAATTAAAATTATTTTTGTTTATAATATATTTAATTTTACTATTATATAAAATCTTATTATTATTTTTATATTTTAATTATATTATTTATTTAATCTATTCATTTATAAATAATAATTTATTAAAATTATTAATATTATTTTATAATTTTTTTATAATATTTGCCATATATTAGATATAAATTTTAAATCTTTATCCAATATAATTTTCGTTAATAAATCTTAATTTTTAATAATAGAAAAATATATAAAATTTCTACCTATTATAATATAATATATTTTATATAATTTAAAATTAATAAATATTTTTTATAAAATTTATATATTATAATTAATATTATATTAATTTCTTAAAAATTTATTTTTTACTAAATTATATTTTAAATAAAATTATTATAAAATTTATTATTATAATATAAAATAATATTATTAATTTATTAATTACTTTAAATTTTTTTAATATTTTTTATTTATTAATTTATATTATTTTATTTTAAAATTATTTAAATTATATACCATTTTTTAAAAATTAAAATAATCCGTTAGAAATATTTTTTACGCTTAAACTTTTAAAAGTTATTATTGAAAATTAATAAGAAAATGATAAGTAATTAATAAATAATTGATAAAAAATTAATAAAAAAGATTTTAATAAATAATAAAAGATTAATAAACTAATAAAAAAAATAATTGGTTAAAATTTATTAAGATATTTAGATATTTCCGACAGATTCTACCGTACAAACCTGCTAACACATAAAAACGCTTACACAAACTTACAAATGCATACGTTTTCTTAAATTTTATTTTTTATTATATATTATTTTCAATAATTATTAAATTATATTTTTTAAAATATATAAATATTTTTAATTATATTTATTTAAAATATATATTAATTTATTTTTATTTAATTAATAATAAAAATTCTTTATAAAAATATTTTTTTTAATTTTTTTTTTAATTTAATAATAATCTTTATTAAAATTTAATTTTATTTATAACCTTTTTAAATATAATTCTTAAATTTATTATTTAAAATTATTATTATTTTAATTATATAATTAAAATTATTTATTATATTCTTTAATTTATTTTTATATTATTAATTTTTTTTTATTATATAAATTATATGTTATAAAAAATTTAAATAAAATATTAAAAATTAAATTTATTTAATTAAATATATATTAAACGTTTAAATAAAATTATAAAAAATATATAAACGTTATTATTAAATAAAGGTTTAATTTAATTAAATTTATTAAATATAATATAAATTATATAATTATTTTTTTTATTATTTTATATAAATATAATTAAATTTTTATATATAAATTTTAATATATTTAAATAAATTTAGTTATTTTTAATTTTATAATTTAATATTATTTTTTTATTTTTATTAAGATTTTATTAAGGAATTAAATTAATTTAACTAAATTTACGGTTAATCTAACTTTATTTTAATTTTGATTATTATAAAAGATTATAATATTAAATTTTTTTATTTAAATATATTTAATTTTAAGAAAATAATTTTAAATAAATTTTAATAAATTAAATATATTATTATTATTAAAAGTTTTTATACAATTTCGAAATTTTAGATTTTTTTTAATATTGGAATAAATTTTATAAATTTTATTTATTTTTTTTATCTTATAACTATTTTAGGTATATTTTTTATAACTTATTTTTAAATAATTAGATTTATTTCATGTTTTTATAATAATTTTAATTTTTATTAATATTATAGTATAAATTTTTTTAAAAATTTGGTGAAATTTATATATATTTTTAAATTAAATAATGTTATAGATATTTTAATCTTTTTTAATATAGCTATATAATTATTAAAAAATAATATCCCAAATTTATTCATAATAAAATTAAATAGTTATATTATAAAATAGTTAATAAAAGATTTTTTCGATTTAATAGTTAAATTAAATTTTTAAAATAATTTAAATATTAATTTTAAATATTATAAATATTTTTTTATTATTTAAAAAGAAATTACAATATTATTAATATATATTATAATAAAATATTTATACGATTTAAATTTCCAATTTATATATTATTATGTATATTTTAAACTATTTTAAAATCTTATTAAAATAATAGTAAATATATTTAAATTTTTAAATAATATAATTATTATATAATTTTTATAATTTAGCTATACGGATAATTAATAGAAAAATTTCAATTTATTAATTATTATAATATAAGAATATTTTTTTATTTTGCCAATTATATTTTTTTACGTAAGTAATAAATATACATTTAAAATAACTAATTTATTAAAAAATTATAAATTAATAATAACCTAACCTTTTTATATATTATTAATTATACAATATGTTATAAAGATTGGATAATTAAAAAAGAAAAATTATTTTATATATTTTATTTTACTATTTTTATATATATTATTAAAGACGTTATTAATTATTTTTTACTTTTTAATATTATATTTATATATTTTAATAAAAAACTATATTTAATTTTACCAATCTTTTATTAATAAAATTTTTATTTTCTTTTTATTTAATATATTAATAAATCCAATTTGATTTTAAATTTTACACTTATTGGTTAATTATTATATTTACTTAGAAAATTTAATATAAAAGTTTTGTAAATATACATACGTACTTTTTTTCGTTTTAATATAAGATATATTTTTTAACTATTATACTCCTAAAAATAATATTATTTATATTTTATTTTTATTTTCTTATATAATTATTTATATATTTTTAAATATTTTTTTATTTAAAGTAAAAACTTTTATTATTTTATTTATAAAATTAAATTTAAAAAATATTTAAAAGTTTTTATTTATTTTATTGTTCAAGATTGCAACTATTTATATAAACAATGTTTTTTCTTAAATAATAGCTAAATACCTTGTATTATAATAATTTTTTATATAACTCAATTTTTATTTCCGTTTAATATAAATAAATTTATTTATAAAATTTAAAAAAGAAACTATTTTAAATTCTATAAGTAAAATCACAACTTTTATAAATCTATTTATTTTAACTACAAATATATAATCTTTAATAAATTTTTTTACATTAATTTCGAAAAAATTTATATATTATATTAATATTTATATTATAATTTTAAATAATATTATTATTATAAATAACATTAAAACTTACTATTAAATTGAATTTTTCTTTTATAATATTTATCAAAATAATTATTTTATTATAAAAATTAAATATTATAATTTAATTTTTATAATAAATATTTACTATATATTCATATAAAAAAAGATTTTAAATAATAAATTTAATTATAAATTATTATTAATTAATAATATTTTAACTATAAATATTTTTACTACGTAATTATTTTTTAGAATATTATTAATTTTTATTTAAAAAATAATTTTTTATGATAAAACTATTTCTTTTATAATATTTTTTTGAATAATAAATGCAATGTTTATAATTTTAACATTTAAAATATATTTTTTTAATTAAAAACAATTTACAAATATATTTAAATAACCAATATTTATATAAATTATAATAAATTTAATATTATTTTTTAATATGGCTATTAGTTATAAATAAATATATAATATAAATTTTTATTTTAATATTACGCTAAATTATAATTATATTATAATAATATTAAATATATTATTTATTATAAAAGTTTTTTTATAATAAATTTATATTTAATAATTTTCGGGAAAATCCGACATTTCTAATTTTAAATTGTTTTATACGCTTTTATTAGGTTATATATAAAAAAAATTAATTTCTTTATAAATTTATTATGATAAATTTAATAAATTAATTTTTTAATAACTTTATTAAAAATATTTTAATTTTATTTTTATTTAATAATATTATTATTTCTTTATATATTAACTATTTACATATAATTAAATATACAAAATAAATATTAATTTTATTAATTTTTATATTTTCTTTCTTTATATTAATTATTTTTACGTATATTTTTTTAAAAAAAATTTTAACTTTTTTTTTTATTATAATATAACTTTAAGCAATAAACGCTATTTCCGGCAAATTTAACCTTAATAATTTTTTTAATTATAACTATATCTTTATTCTAATTAGTTATTATATTTTGAAAATTATTATAATTATTTTTTATAATTATTTTAACTAAAATTACTTTAATTAAAATTACTTTAATTAAAATCTTATTTTTATTTAAGTTAAATATTATGTTTAAAAAAATAATTTAAATAATATAATTATTGATTTTAATTTATATTTTTTTTAATTAATATAAATAATATTAATATATATTTAAAACATTTTAATAAAAAAAATTATTAATAAAGCTAATATTATAAAAATAAAAAATAAAAATAAAATATTAAATATAATAAATTTAATATAAAAACCTTTTAAAATAATATAATTATAATATATTTTTTATTGTTCTTTTAAATATTAAAAATGACTATTGCTATTGGTACACCCTCGTTTTGCTATCGGAGCTTATTGGTACACCCAATACATTTAAATACATCCCACCCATTTTCAACTCCTAATATATCAACCCTCATAACTTCGTCAATCTAATTTTTCAACATATAAGATTTATACCATCATTTTCGCCTCAATTAGGGCTTTTTAATGATATAAGTCTCAATTAAATGCATGCGGTATTTTAAAAGTTATTCAAATATATATGTATATTTGATTGAATATAAATGCGACCGCAAAAGAGCCTCCTGCGGAGCCTCAATCCAGAGCCTCATCGAATATATCAACCCTTACAACTTATTCAATCCAGTCGTCCAACATATAAGATTTGAATCGCTATATTCGCCTCAATTAGATCTTTCTAATGATATAAGTATCGACTAGATGCATGCATTATTCCAAAAGTTATTCCAATATATATCATTTAATTCAATTCAATTCAATGCAGATGCGACCGCGCGAAAGGATATCACGTGGTCCCCCAAGAGCCACAACCACCACACATACTCGAATAACTTTATATTGAAAGCCTGCACCAGGTTGATACTTATATCATTAGAAAGATTTAATTGAGGCGAATATAGAGATATAAATCTTATATGTTGGACGACTGGATTGAATAAGTTGTAAGGGTTAAAAGGTTAAAATGTGGTATAGTTGATTTAATTGAAAAAATTGGTGGGGATGTACCCCTTGTACAAGGTGTACCAATAAGCCCCCGATAGCAAAATGAGGGTGTACCAATAGCAATGGTCTTAAAAATAATTATTTAATATTATATTTATTATAAATTTTTAAAATAATATTTTTAATTTTAGATAAATAAAATTATATAATTAAAATATTTATTATAAATAAATAATAAATTTATAAATTTTTATATATTAAAATAATTTTATTACTTAAATTATTATAAAAATATTTTTAATTATATATATGTTATTATATATTATAATTTATATAATAATTTATATATTAATTAAATTAATTTTAAACCTTTTTACAATAAAATTAAAAATATAATTTAAATTTATTTTTATTAAGATTTTTATTTTATTTATTAAATATATAATTTATTATAATTATATATTTTTTTATAAAAATTATAAAAAAATATTTTATAATATAATTTTTTTTATTAAATTTTAAATAATTATTTTTATAAAATTTATAAATAAATAAATATTATATTAATAAATATAATTTATAATAATAATATAATTTCTTTTACTATATAATTTAATAATATTAAAATAAAAATAATTAATATAATAAAATTTCTATTTATTTAATTTAATATAAATATAGACTATTGCTATTGGTACACCCTCGTTTTGCTATCGGGGCTTATTGGTACACCCAGTACATTCAAATACATCCCACCCATTTTCAACACCTATTATATCAACCTTCATAACTTATTCAATCCCGCATTCCAATATATAAAACTTATATCGTCATTTTCGCCTCAATTAGAGCTTTCTAAGGATATATATCTCGACTTGATACATGCAATATTTCAAAAGTTATTCGAATATACGTGTGTATTTGATTGAATATTTGATTGAATATTTGATTGAATATAAATGCGACCGCAAAAGAGCCTCCCGCAGAGCCTCATCCAAAGCAGTCTTATCGAATATATCAACCCCCATAACTTATTCAATTCGACAATTCAACTTATATAATTTATACCGCTAGTTTCGCCTCAATTAGAGCCTTCTAACGGTATGAATATCAATCTGGTGCAGGCCTTCAATATGAAGTTATTCGAGTATATGTGGTGGTGGTGGCTCTTGGGGAGACCACGTGATATCCTCTCGAGTGGTCGCATCTGCATCAAATTGAATATATATTCGAATAACTTTTGAAATAAGGCATGCATCTAATCGAGACTTATATCGTTGGGAAGTCCTAATTGAGGCGAAAATAGCGATATAAATCTTATATGTTGAAATACGGGATTGAATAAGTTATGAGGGTTGATATGTTGTAATATGGTATAGTTGACTGAATTGAAAAAATTGGTGGGGATGTACTTGTTGTACAGGGTGTACCAATAAGCCCCCGATAGCAAAACAAGGGTGTACCAATAGCAATAGTCTAAATATAAAGTAATTAATTAATAATAATTTTAATAATATTATTAATATTATAAAATAATTTTTAAATAATTTTTTTTAAAAATAATTTATATTATTATAATAATAATTTCTATTTATTATTAAATATTATTATTTATTATATTAATTAAGTTTATATAATTATTTAATAAATTTATATAATATAAATTTATATAATTATATAATAATAAAGAAATTTTAATAAATTAAATTAATTAACTTAATATAAAATTAATAAAAAATAATTATTTAAAATTTAATAAAGATTTTTATAATAGGGATATTAATTTTTTTTATTTTTATTTATTTTTAAAAGATTTTAATAATTTATTTTTATTAAAATTAAAGAATAATTTTAATATCGTTTCTAATTAATTTTTAAATAAATAAAAGTAATTAATTTATTAGAATAATTAAATATTTTATTTAATTAGTATAAATTTTACGTAATAATAAATTATTTATTCTAATTTTAGAATTTATAGTTTGGGAATAACTATATATTATTTTATTAATATTTTAAATATTTATTAACTTAAAATAGTTAACTTTTTTTAAAAAATAATTAATTTTTTTTAAAAATAATTTTTTTTTTATTTAATAAAGATATAATTATTTATTTAAATTATATATATTTTTATTTTAAAGATATTTATAATTTATTTATTTAAATAAAATTTAAGTTTTTAATTTTAAATCTTTTATATTAATCTAAACAATAGTAGAAAAGTTTAATATTTATTTGTAATTTTTAAAAATAATAAAATTATAAATATTATAATTTATATCTTTTTAAAAATTATTTTATATATTTAAAAGAATTTATTATTCTTATAGAAGAATGTAATTATTTAATAACAATTTATTATCTTATCCTTTAATATTTATTTTAATTTTAATTAAAAAAAAAGATAGGTTTGGTTTAAAGATAAAGTTTAAGGATAAAGAAAATAAAAAGATATTATAATATTTATAATATTTATGGTATATCTTTCTACCAAAATGGATTAAATGAATATATATAATTTAGAAAAAAAGGAAAAGTGAAATTATTAAAATAATAAGTTATTTTTTAATGAAATTATAATGAATTAATTGTTTTAAAATGAATGTACTAATAAATCGGAAATTTACCAATAAATTTATAACTAGGCTTAAAGCTAATTACATAAGTTAATAATTGGTTATGGCAGGCGTAGCCTGCCATTTTTAAAAGTTATAAAAAAATTATTTATTAATTTATTTTTTTTATAATTATAAAATTTATTAATAAAATTATTTATATAATTAAAAAAAATTTTAAATTATTTTTACCTAATTTTTTACCTTTTTATTATAATTAAATAAAAATATTATCATTTATTATTTATTATTTAAAAATAATTTAAATTTTTATATTATTTATATAATTTATTTTTATTTAAAATTATATTAAATAAAATTTTTACTATTATATTTTTTAATAAATTTTATTAATTAAAACGTAAATTTTATTTAATAATTTTAAAACTTTTATATCTTTTTTTATATCTAAGATTAAATTAAAGAAATCGCGTTTATATATTTTTATAATAACTTTAAATATCTTTAATTTATTTATAAATATAAATTTTATTTCTTTATAATATTTAATTTTTTAAAAAATTAATATAACAATTTTTTTATATACTTATTAATTAATTTAATTTTTTAAATAATTTTTTTATCGATAAAAAAATTAAAAAAACTTTATTTTAAAATTATATTAATTATAATAAATATTAATATTTTACGCTTTTTTTTAATTTTTTAATTTTTTAATTAAATTTAATAATTAATTAAATAATATTAATTTTATTAATTTTATTAATTTTCATGATTCTAATAAATTTAATAAATTTAATAAATTTAAATTATTGTTTATAATAATTAAATTATTAAAGATTATTTTTTTTATAAATTTTTTTTTTAATTTTTTATTATTACATTTAATCGGGTTTTGCGTAAGCGTTAAAAAGTATTTTTTTAATTTAATATATAATAAATTTATTATTTTTAATAAAAATTAAATTATTTTGCTTTTTTATTTTGTTTTAAATTTTAATATTTACGAAAAAAAGGTTTATTTTATAACCTTTAATAATATTACGTTTATTAAATTATTCGAATTAGTTTTAAATATTAATTAAATTAAATTATTAAATTTAATAAAAAATAGGTTTCATATAAGTAATTAATTATATATTTTCGAAATAAATAGCGTTTATTATAATGTCATTAATTATATTAAAAATATTTAAAATGCGTTTATATAATGTTTATTATTTTACTATATTATTTATTAATTCCGATTTATTTATATTAATATTTTTATTATATTTTTAAATATAATTTTTTTTTAAGAATTTGCTATTTTATTAATTATTATATTTATTATTAAAATAAAAACTTTTTTTATTTATTTCATTTTTAAATTTGCAATTTTTTTCTTTTTATTAGCAATTTAAGTTTTAATTTAATTTTGTAAACCAAATATTATTTACTTTTACTACTGTTTAATAATTATTATTTATTCAATTATTTTTACTTGGTTTTTAAAATTTTATACCTTTTATTTTAATTATTAAAGTTTATATATTTTACTTAATATATAAAACTTTTTTAAAGTAAACAAAAACAAATTTGCAATAATTTAATTAATATTTAATTTTATTAATAATAATAAAATATTATTATAAAAAAATATAAAATATAATAATATTTATATATATAGTTAAAATTTATAAAAGTTTAATATTTATATATGGTTTTATTAATATAATTTATTTTAATATGTTAAAACTAAAAATTCGAGGAATGCCTCCTTTTCGTTGGCGCCATAAGCGTTACGAAACCTTTGATTTATATGTTTATATTTATGGGTTTTAAAAAAGGTGTTTTTTAAATTTTAGTTTTAATTATTATTTAATATTTTAACCATATTTAATATATATTTAATAAAATTATATTGATAATAATATAATAAATAATAATAATATTTAAAATATTTTTTATTTTAATTATTTGGGGTTAATTTTTTACTTTTGTTACTTTTTTATTTTTTTTATATATTTATACGATATTACGTTATAATATTGCAAACCTTAACGTTTAAATAACTTTAAAACGCTATATTCACGCGTTTACACTTACGTGCTTATATTTACAACCATTTACAACCATCCATAACCATTTACAACCATATTTAAAATACCTTATATTTTAATTATTTAAGGTTAATCTTTTACTTTCGCTACCTTTTTATTTTTTTTACATATTTATATAACATTGCGTTATAATATTATAAGCTTTAATATTTATTATTATATTTATTATAATTATCGTATTGCAACTGGCGTTACAATTGGTGTTATAGTTAATTTTAACTTAAAACGTATATATTTTATATATAATAACCTATTTAAATAATTAAATTAATATTTATTTTTATATAAAGATTTTATTTATTATAAAAACGCGTTAAGATTAATATTTTTAATTAATTTAATTATTATTATACCAAATAAAAAGAAAATATTTAAAATTACCTTAAATTAAAAATTTAAAAATGTTTTAAAAAAGTATACCGGGGTATAATTAGTTAAGAAAAAATGTAACTAAAAGAGGTACTTCTTTTTAAACCATTTTTAAATTTCTAATTTAAAGTCATTAAAATAAAATATAATAAAACTTAAACTAATTACCATAATTTTTTTACTATTACATACTTTCATTTACAAAACAAATATATCCTATAATAAAAAATGTTTCCAACAAATAAATAAATTAAAAAAATAATATAATTTTTATAAATAAAATAAAATTAATTTAAAAATAATATAATATTTAATTAATTATTTTAAATTAAAGTTTTATTTATTTTTATAAAATAATAAATTTTTAATTAAATATAAATATTTATTATTTATTATATTTAATTTAATTTATTTTTTTCTATAATAATGAAATTATTATAATAAAAGATTTAATTATTAAAATTTTAAATTTTTTTTAAATAATTAAAAATTAATAATTTAATATTAAAAAAATGAAATAATAAATTTATTTAATTTAAGAAAATCTTTAATAAATTATAAATTAATTTTAATAATAATAATTATAAAATTATATAATAAAAAAATATTAATTATTAAACTAAAATTATAAAAATAATAAATATATTTAAAAATATATATAAATAAAATAAATTTAAAAATATTATTTAAATTATAAATAATATTAAACAAAAATAAAATACTATTACATTTATTAATTTATAAAAAAGAATTTATAAATTCATTATAAAAAATAAATATTTATACTTTTATAATTAATAAAAATAAAAACATTAATATAAAAAAAATAATATTAATTATTTTAATTTAAATATTAAACAAATTTTATATTAAAAAATTTAAAAAATTTATATTTATATAAATA
>NW_022984690.1:0-17976 GCF_008694065.1 Daldinia childiae | reverse complement strand
CCTATGTACATAGAAAATATCTAAGCTTCAATTAATTGAGCTTTATGTACTCACAGACCACTTTTTGGCATGTGCATCATCATCATAAATCACGGGAATACTTCGTACCTTAGTGGGGCCTTCAACCTTATTTTGTGTACGTACCTGCATCAGCCTGTCCTTTTCAGTTTTGAGCCTCAACTCTAAACTTCTAAACTTCCCATCGCGTCTCATCAAATATGCTAACGCTACTTATGCTATCTTTAGGTTCTCATTCAGCTTCTATAGGAATTACTATAATGCTGATGTAGTATTGATGATAAGCTTATTGTTGCTAGGAATCAATATTCCCATAGTCGATTAAAATACGCGAATCCTGTATAACTTTCGCCATGTCTAATCCAGCACCACAAAGTGCTGGAACTGGAGGTGCATCTAGCAATAACTTCACCCCCCAACCGCAGCCGTCAACTACAACTCCAGGTGTTGTTAGCAACCCCACCACATCCTCAGCTTCCACAGCAACTGGGAGTAGCAATCAGAATCTTAACCAAATCGTAAGCCGTAACTTATCTTTTTAATTACGTACCTACCTCCTAGTTATTTTTATTCTTACAACAAACTTTCACTCCTGAATGTCATCATCTTCAAATTTCGTACGCCATCTTCGTCACCATCTTCTGGAAGCAAGCTGTTCCATCACTACAAACACCCATTTTCCAATCTCTTATATTCTTCATTAATCGGTAATTACCAAATTAACACTCGATATCTATTTATCTTGTGCCAGCCTAAGATTAAAACACGCGCGCAAGCATACCGGTCTATTAAATCCGTATCATCATTCAGACCATTTTCTATCTACATTCATAACTCATCATCATGTCTAAACGTCCTGCTCCTCAACTTCCATTCCAGAATGAGGTTCTAAAGAGGCCTAGAGCTTCCGGCGAGCATATCCCCATGAGTCAAACTAGTTTCCAGAATTCTAATACACCAAAACCTCCACAAAGACCCTTCCATGAACTAGTATGCTTGGTTTTGCATTGCCTTTTCCCTTTCACCTTACTTGTACTTTATTTAGTATTAAACAAGGCTAATTACGTCGTTTAGGTTACCGATTACCTCATTAAGAAAGGGTATAACCGTACAGAAGAAATATTCCGCCAGGAGGTGAAGGATATTAACGAGAACGGGAAACCTCGAGATCATAATGATGCAGTGGCCCCAAACAAGTTCCTCCCCGCAGGAAAGTATCTGAGGGCGTTCAAACATTTTGCACGATGGATTGATAACGGAGTCGATCTTTACAAGGTATGTATTATTCCTAGCTAAATACTAGATGACGGTCATCTTACCCGTGGATAGTTTGAGCTGGGGAAGATTCTTTGGCCTCTCTTCATTTATTCCTACCTCCGCTTGGTTAGCCAGGCTTCCTATACTCATGCACAGGAACTTATGGAACAAATCCGGAGCCGGTTTCAAAAAACGCATCATGACGAGTTGAAGAGTCTGTCTACCATAACCCTCTCCGTACACGTCCGGGAGAACGCGTTCGCCAAGGCGTATCTAGAGAACCAGTACGTCATTCCGATTAGCAAGTCTCTAACGGGACATCTATTCCACTTTTTAGAACGAGAGTTGGAACAGTGCGGAGCCATAGTTCTTGATATTATACAGCAACACTGTCGTGTTGATTCTGTGGATCGGGGTCCTATCGAGCCGTTTAGCTTCGAAGCTATTTACCGCCGTGCTCGTCATCAAGAACTTGATGAAGTCGACATCCAAGAGGGTATCCCAGGTGTCTCCAGCCGTAGTGGCCTTTCCAACCGCAACATCCTCGATAATACCGCCGCCCTGAAGCTTGGACCACTCCCGATAGATCCCGATCTTCGGGGCGATGTTGTTGCTGAGCTGGAAGAAGAGGATAGACTTCGTCCACCTCGAGAAGGATTACCTACATTAGTAGAAGAATTCAATGCCATGCATCCTATCAAGAGAGAATCAGGCGATTCTCCACAGCGAACAGATATTCCATACCCTCCATCAAGAGCAAGAGACGTCGTCATGGAAATGCAGAAAGTTCGAGAAAATCGAGATCGGTTCAGAATTGAAGGTCGTACCGGTGGTGTAGGCCCTGGTGTTTCAGTTTGCATGTTTACATTCCACAATCATCTCGGGAGGTAAGAATTACTTTAGCTTGCTAGCTTAGAATTCCGCGTTAACGTCATCTAGCATCTCGTGCATGGACTTCTCGAAAGACCAAGAACTTGTGGCGGTAGGAACTACAGAATCATACATTCGCGTATGGTCTCTTGACGGCAAAGCTTTGAAGTCTCGTCTGGGGCCCGAGAAGGACATGAAAGTTAACAACCGCAAGTTGATCGGCCATTCTGCTCCCGTCTATTCCGTGGCTTTTTCGGATGCTGTAGCCAACTTAGATCGTAATATTTACGAAGGCTCGCCTCAGCCGGAGACAGATACCAAGCTTCTTCTTTCCTCTTCGGCCGATGGCCAAGTACGATTGTGGTCTCTTGAGGTTTGGACCTGCCTTTGCATATACAGGGGTCATGATGGCCCGGTCTTCTCTCTCTCGTGGAGTCCACATGGTCACTACTTCGTGACTGGCGGGTGGGATAAAACCGTCAGAGTTTGGTCGCAAGACCACGCATCGGCACAACGTCTCCTTGTCGGCCACGACACCGCCATTTCGGCCGTGGCATGGCATCCTAATGGCACGTATGTATTCTCAGCTTCTGACGAGACAGACAAATCGATCCGCATGTGGTCTGTGGTCAGTGGCAACTGCGTTCGTATATTTACTGGCCATACTGAATACATATCTGCAATGGAGTGTGCCCCTAACGGCAAGATCCTCGCGTCAGCTGATATCGGTGGTAACATCTTTCTATGGGATATAGATAAGGCTACCCGTATTAAGCGTTGCCGTGGCCATGGACGTGGTGGAATTTGGTCACTCAGTTTTAGTGTTGAGAGTAACGTGCTCATATCCGGTGGACAGGATAATACGGTGCGCGTTTGGGATGTTGAGATGCCGGCCGAAGGCAGTCGTCCCGCAAACCAACAGGACGGGGATAGCACAATTGTTGCGGTAGGTGGACAAGGCGATAACAAACAAAGCGGGCAGACAACGCAACCTGCCAGCGGTGCAGCTGGCGGTACGGGTAAGAGGAAGGGCAAGGACGTCATGATAACACCAGACCAGATTAGCGCGTTTCCGACGAAGAAAACACCTGTCATGAAGGTTCAGTTCACCCGTATGAACCTCGTGCTAGCCGGCGGATGTTACTATCCCGAGACTCAGGATACGACTCGATAAATTCTACGCCTCGTTTGTTACCTTATCGACCCGGAATTATCAACCCTTTCTCAATAGATTATTGCCTATATTTAGGAGCACACGTTTTGATAAGTTGGTTATCTTGTTAACCATATACTGGCACGAAGCATGTCCCTTCGGCACGGCGTTATTAAGTATAACTTAATGCAAACAAAAAAAAAAAGCTGATTATACGAATATGTAGAAACACTGGAAGGGGGATTGAGATGGCTCTCCATGGACTGCATTCTCTAAATAGGAGGATGTTAGGAAGTTAATCGTCGATGGAAGTGTTACAGGAAGCAACTTGATTAATCTGATACCATTCTGCGTGTGAATACGGGCCAAAATTTGGCAGCAGGTAGTAAATGCGAACCCTTTTCATTAAGATTCTAGACCCCGTTGCTTAATGCCAGGCCGTGTTTTCATTATCCTAACTAGTTCACTGTGAACCATATCGAAGCAGTTTATCTCCTGGCTTTGTTTCCGTAGCTCCCGCACACGTTCTGTAAACCGTTCATCTTCTAGCACGCGTTCAACGCCCCCTCTAACCTGCTCAACTGATGGTTTCGCGCAACCAAGGTCGATTCCGATCCCGGACCAGGCTACTCGTCGCGAGTTTTCCGTTTTATCCATTCCTTCGCCCGCGACTACCATGGGGACCCCGTTCGCAATACCATGGTTCACAGCGCCGAATCCCGCGTTATGTATCCATACGTTAGCGTGGGCTAGTGCCGCATCGTACGAAAGGTAGTTAGCAATACGAGCGTTAACCGGAATCTCAATATCGACACCGTAGCTAGATAGGTTGGCATCCTTCCACCCGAGAATGGCAACAACCAGCACGTCCGACCGGTTAGCGAAGGCACGCAGTGTAGGTACGATCAAATCGTAGGGGTTTATCTCTACGGTACCTTGCGCGACGACGATAACCTTCTTTTTTGCGGCGCGACGCGGATCTGAGGGTAGAAGGGTAGAAAGGGCGGTATTAAATGTGAGTTCAGACCACCAAGGGAAGTTAGGGGTTTTATATTACGAGCAGGAGCAGGAGAAGGAGAGGATGGCTGTTCTCCGGATTTGCAACTCGGTGGCGGGCCTTGTACTAGCCCTGCAAACTTGAAGCCAGGAGGCCAATCGCTGCGTGGATATTCAAACCCAGGAACGCCAAGCTGTAGGATAGTATCATGGCACAGATAATTTGCGCCTGAGAGGAATATTTCATCGACGCAGCGATCAGCACCCGCCTCGCGCATCTTAGTGACTAAGAGTGCGGCTAGGTAGCTGGTTTTGCGCTCCCAACTTCTTTCCCAAAGATTTGCGTTACGCACGCGGCCGTCTGGTGACGAGTCAAAGGGGAAGGGATACCCAGCAGGCGGTAAGTCGACACTACGGATCGCAGGTATAGTCACCGATACGCACAATGATCCCAACAGAATTTCTTCCAATTTCAAATCATGGGGAAGTGATGCGCCATAGAACAGCGGTAAAGTACCATAGAAGAACGCCTCGGCTAATAAGATAATCTTGCGCTCCGGATCACGAGTCTGCAATACTCTCAAGGCGTCTACGAAGCAGGACCATTGCGTAGGAAGAGGGTCAAGACACTGCTTGCGCAGATCAACCAGCACGCGGTCAGCCCAGTGCAGTGCTGCGTATTCAGGAAAAGGTGGGTTTTCATAATACGCCTTATCGTCGAGGTCGGCATCTTCTCGTAAAGGCAAAAAAACGGCGCCGGTCGCTTCTATACCTCGACGGTGCGCGGTCGGTCCTAAGAAGAAGGTCTCCCAGCCTAATGCATGAAGGGCTGTAGCTATGCGGATTAGGGGAGAGAGGTGTCCCGTTAAGGAGTGACAGACGATTAGCACAAAGGGGCGGTGTGTTTCGGCTTGAATCGGCTTCAGGTCGGTCATTGCGAGTTTATGTGTTTATGTGTTTTCGCTTGGGTTCGGCTTCGAAATAACTAGAACTAATATGACCTAAGTTTTACACTAATCAAGTAACTCAGATGCTAAAATATTAAAGATTAATACCTAAGGTAAGACTATTAGGCAAGCACCTTCCCATAAAGTACTTTCTTTAGGGTGTGTTGCTGTGCCTTAACCTTGGGTACCTTATTGTGCTGCCTAGAACTTTACCTAGGACCTAGGTACATAAGTGCCCGGATGAATTCCATTACATGTGACTAGGGAGCTGACTAAGCCCCCTTTCCCCCTTTTACTTGAACACGGTGGATAAGAGGTTGCTATACCTTAGGTACCTAAGTTACCTATATAAAGGCATTACCTAGGTAGGTATTTTCTTAGTATCTTTTTAATGGATTGGAACTATCCAATAAAGAACCTATTAAAGAAGTAGTATACCTGTATATAATGCATTGTTTTAGAGGCACTTAGAGGCTGTCTTAATTTTAAAATCTATTAGAAGCGCCAGAAATGTTTTTGCTAACTTGGTATTTCAAACTTTTAATAACGTTGCTACGATTTCTTTCTAAAAGTAGACCCGGGGAGGCGATCAACAAACTTGCGTGAACTACTCATGGTCTGTGGTGATCATCTTATTCATAATAGTCGTATACACTCGATAAATTCTACCCGAGGATCAAAATTCACGAAAGTATCTAAGTGTTTACGTACCTAAAATAACAATGTGCTTTTTATAGGTCTCTTTACATTAAATGCATTGTCCTTAACAATTAACTATTGTTCATATTTAAAACGTAGTCTTCCTTATAGCTATCTTTGTATGCTATAATACCTTTCTCTCTTTCAGTAAATTTTACAATGAACTCGAGTCAAACATACGCCCGTATATACTAACAAGATATACTTATATGATACAAAATAGTCACGGTATCCGTTTATAGCTTCATGTTCTCCGACACTTGGGAATATGACCAGAGAGGGCAGGAATTAAAAATAGTTTCTTGTTCTTGACAACCCCCTCAGCAGCAATTTCTATTTCTATTGTCAAACTTAGGTCTCCGGTTGAAGACTGAAATTTAAGAAACTATAGAGCATGGCGCAATATGAAGGAGCTGAGCTCGAAGTCGACGAAATCATTGCACTATATTTCGATCTGGACGGAGCTTCCTGCCCGTCGGACTTAGATTTCAGTCATGATTCATCTCAAGATTCTAGTAAGTTTGATACAGACGTAGCAGGCTCTACGACTACCGATGATAATGGAGATAGTGGGTATATATCAGAATCATGGCAAAATATGGAACGTATAAACTTTTCCGGCGGCAGTGGTTGCTATGTGTGGCCTGAAAGTTCGTACGTGATGATGGGCTCAGGAGGGCCATCGGTTTGGGAGGTTTATGGGACTCTTGGAATCAGATGGGATAGTTGGTTCAATTTTCAGGGGAATACTAGGTCTGTTGAGAAGGAATACCGCTTTCCTAGCGAATATGCTGGGATTGACTGGCCACAACTGATTCGAGAAGCTTACCAGGTATCATATTAGAATAGTGATGTGTTCCATCGTATATTGGTAATTGTGTAGTGGTTTACTGATCTTACTCTACTATCTAATAGATATCTATAAGCACTATGTCTTAGGTAATCAGTAGATATAAAATAGAAGTGAGCTTTACAAGCGGGACGCCTCTACATCATAATAGGTACATGTGATGTAATTAAATATCTTGGTGGCAATATAATTGTCTTTCAGCAGGATGAAAGTTACCTGTTCTCAGAATCTGATAATGTCACATTACCCCTAATTCTAAAGACCATCTGTCATAATAAAGTCATGTATAAACTAACGAGAAGCAGTCACGACGAATAGCTACCTAGGTAGGGGGCTAAAAATTTAGATTAAGCCACACTTCTAGATGGTCGTGGTATCATCAAATCTCGGGGTAATAGCGACATGTTTGCTGACAGATTACCCTGAGAGTTTGCTTTCTGACAGTCCGGGTGAGGGTAATGGTCACCGACCTTGGCAACAAAACACCGAAATATCTCACTCCATCTGCAGGTCTTTGGCTTGCAGCTTTGCATCCACTCTACCACTTTCACCCCCAACTCGAACCAAGTGAAACATGGTCGACTATCTATTATCTAAAACATGTCTTCGCCCCGGCGCCACTGAATCAGCAAAAGCAATGATAACCACCTACCTAAGGTTCATGTGACAATATATAATAGGTACTCATCGATTGATTGATTTTCTTCGTTCATTTCCGCCAGTTCAAAGTAGAGAACTACCTTAGCTTTCAGCTCGAAAAAACTAAAGGTATTATAATAGTTGCTGCATTGTCATTCTTACGTAAAATACCTACCGTAATGTGAGGCTGGGCTACAAGGTAATAATGATTGCCTATTACAATTACTAATAAATACTGCTAGATAATACATTAGGTTAGTATTTTAAGAGTGTCTTACAATACGTGGTAGGCTGGTTTCTTCCCGTAACTGGCGTCCTTTGTTGTGCTAACGTAAGACTTCGCATACCACCAAATAAGATATATCCGCATCATACATCTCGTGCTAAAGGTGTGAAGAATTGTCGAATGCGTACGACGTGAGCTGACAGCTGAGTCAGGCACATGATAAGCTCTTGAGCACACCGGGTGAACCCCATCGGTAGGTTGTTAGAGTTCCTTGCGGAACAACGAATTTGTTTCCATGCTGTTTAGTTCCACCTCGTGACAATCGGAGTATCATAGAGACGTGTAAGGCTATAAGTACTGAGGCATATATCCCTCAGATAGTCAGCATCGTATGAAGTGCAAAATCAATATCCATAAATTCATCCCAAGAACAATGGCAACCATCACAGGTATCAGTGGTAACCAATATATACCAGGAGCAAAGGAATACGATGAAGTAAAGTATCAGTACGCGACATCAACTTATGGCAAGGAACGCGACCTCAACCCAGGATTAATTGTCCAACCTAAGACGAAGGAGGATATTGTACTAACCCTCAAGTATGCTAAAGAGAAGAAAATCGCGGTAGCCATCAAGACAGGCGGCCACCAATATAGTGGAGCTTCGTCTACGAGCGCTCCAAATATTCAGCTGGACCTAGAGCATTCATTTAGGGGTCCAGAGGATCGAGCTATCTTCGAGAAAGATGGAAAGGCATATGCTCGTACCAGCGTTAGCTGGAGCCTTGGGGAATTCAATGCTTGGGTTACGGAACATAAGCTGTTTGTACCTCATGGGCAATGCACTGAGGTTCATGTCGGCGGACACGCACAAACTGGAGGTAATATCCCCCTTGTTGAAAGTCCATATAGAAGTTGCAGTTTTTAAAAGCATCAGTTACTAATAGGAAATAGGTTACGGTCAACTGGGACGTAGTTTCGGGTTATTCGGGGACCACATACTATCTCTCGAGATCGTAGACACTGACGGAAACTTCAAGGAAATCACCAAATCTACTGACCCAGATCTCTTTTGGGCTTTCTTAGGTGGCAGTCCCGGTAACCTTGGAGTCTTGACTCATTTCACTATCCAGATGCACCGCGACCAAGACTATAACGGCTCTAAGGGTATGAAGGCAATGTACCTCTACGACACCCAAACCTTGAAGCGTCTAGTTGACATCCTTGTTGAGATGTCTGACAATGAAAACTTTCCTCGCAACTACGACTTTTGTATCAGCGTGCTTAGCTCGGCATTTCCTCTACTCGATCTATGCCCAGGAATTGACGAGTGGATGGCACGGAAGCACCCAGAGTACTACGGCAAAAATGGACTGATTGCGTGGCCGCGTACCATTGTCGTGTTTGCGCAGTGGGTGCCGTTCGAGAGTGGTGACGTGTGCGATAATTCATGGTTTGATCGTATTAAGGAGGGCTCCGACTGGATTCTTGGTAACAGCAATGTTCAGGAGAAGCCCATGTCGCAGCTCACTGGTGACTGGATTTTCCGTAACGTGCGCGAGTTTGAACACCCATACGTCAAGCGTACTTACAGTACTCGTTCGCACACGCTTGCTAAAGACGGTTGGGCCGACTGGGTTGTCAACCGTATCGATTCTATCATTCGACCCGAACACAACCGGTGCTGGTTGTCGGCACAGCTACAGTGTTTCGGTGGGAAGAACTCCATGTTCACGCGGAATGCAGGAAACGGTACGGCGTACAGCTGGCGAGACACGAGTATCTTGTGCACAATGGACTGCTTCCACAGCGATGAAACTAAAACGCGAGCTGAAGACTGGCAAAAGGTGAACGATGAGGAGGCCATCGGCCCCAACGGTATCTTTTCAAAAGAGGACCGCCGTGTGCTCTGGGGCTCGTACGGAGAATGGGATTTGGATGCTGTGTGGAACTGTTACTATGAAGATAGGGTAAAGTATGACAAACTTCGTGAGATTAGAAAGAGAGTTGATCCTTATGGGATCTTCACGCCAAATCCCTTTTCCGTCAAGCGAGCAGAATAATTTCTTTCTTTAGTCTTAGGATTGAGCAGCTGATTGGAGGTAACGAGATTTCTAAGTCTATAAGGATGGTGGGTAATATAGCTGTGGCGCGTTCCGTACTACATAGGTAGATACCATGATCTACTATCACACTCCCTATTCATACCTACCTCTATGTTTGACAACTCTTAGTTATATAAGTTTCGAACTCCGAGGTGGGCTGGTATCATTTTTATTTCATGTATATACTAACTTCATATAGTTAAAGCATTAATATAATAGTTAAATTAAAAACAACTTCAGGTATCTAGTACGCCTTTGTATGCTGCCCTGAAATACTCTATACTGTAACTCTGCCATACGTCTAGCTATATAAGTCTAACACCCTTCTAATTCTAGTTTATTCGTCTAAGCCCACCCGATTCTAAATAGTTTATATCCACTCTCATCTCCACGTCCAACGCCACGGCGCTTTTCAACACCCTCCATGTTCAGAATTGCGAGATGTCGATTGTCTGAGGTTTGGGAGTATGATCCATTGAAGGCGGCTTCGACAGAGTCAACCACAGTTTCGAAGCGGCCATTCGGGCGTATAGTCATGAGTAGCCAGAACACACCCTTAGGTGCGAGCAGACGGGTCGCACAGTCTCGAAGCCACACAGCGTGCTCAGGTGCGTATACCACGTCGGTCGCTACGAGCACGTCTGCTGATAAGTCGAGCGGTGCTTCCAAGATAGGGGCGGACCAATTGAGGAAGCATGTCTCTACGCTTACCCGGCTGAGCTTGACATTAGACTGTAGATTCTCAAGAACAGCCGGATGATAGTCTGTTGCTATCAAGGTGGCATCAGATACACCGAAGTGAGGTAGCGCTTTAGCAAGAACAAGACTGACTAGTCCCGTCCCGGCACCAAGCTCGATGATACGCGGAGACGAGCCGAGGGTTTCTTGATTAAGTCCGAGCCGGTCTGGTGACGAACATAACAGGTCAGAGAAAACAATGGATGCACCCCAGCTCTGTAGGCCAACATCGGTGTGATCTGTGGAGGTTTGTGGTGCATCATTGAGTTGCACGTCTATCGAGACCTTTTCACGGATACCAGACTCCTTCAACCCAGGAGAACCCTGATTGGAGAATAACGATAGTTCGAAAGAAAATTCTCGTGTAATTCCGGAATCCTCTTCGTCATCTCCGTCCGCGAGTTTGGTGAACGAGGCAAGGATAAAGGAAGCTTTATCAACCGCCTGCTCGCGCTCGTCTTCATTACTCAGGGGTAGCTCTTCCGCGCTGGCGATTAAAGTAGTCAACCAGCGAATAGCGAAGTTACGCTCGAAGGTGTCTGCACGTAACTCGTCAAGATCATATTCCGAATCTATATCATCCTCGGAGACGTAGCCGGAGTCGATCGGTTGGACTAGTAAATCATCATGAGCCTTCCCATGTTCGAGCTGCGACTTAACTGCCCGTGGTAACGAGACGGGGCAGTACAACTCATAAAGGTTATCTAGAGCCGAGAATATTCGGTCCCTATTGAGTGCAGTCAACGAACGTAAAGGTGGCAGGCTGCTCGTAGGAGACAGCAGATGACCCGCTGGGTTCATTGGAGTCCTCGGTCAGACTCGCGGTCCGTCTCCGGGGTGGATGTCCTAACGAATGAAAAAAGGGAAAAACATGAACATAAGATAACGAGCGACTGGTGAGGGTTTTATGAATTAGGAAAAAAAAAGTGAGATGGATTATTACGTCGGGGCCTAGAACGGGCCCAACGGAGTGGATCTTGAATAAGACCCACTTGCCACACAACTTTTGTTACTATCGTGAAAAGTCTCGGCGATAGCGGTGAATGCGACGAATCCCCTGACTCGCCATTTCCCATGTGCTTCTTCCGTTGGCTACAATTGTTTTTACTTATCTTTACTTAGACAGAGCAAGATATTATAACAGGTAGGTAGGTTTATATATTTGATATTTTATCAATACTTTTTATAGATTAACTAACAACTTCATTAAATTAGGTATACAAGGTACATTCAAATCCATACGTTTCTAAATGCTTTAATCTAGGTATTACCGGTCTTCACGATGGCTGCATCCCAGCATATTCATAGTTATATCGCTCGATACGTCGAGTAAAGACGCATATTTTAGAAAATGAATTACTGCTTAGGTATCTGTCATAGTATGGTAGAATACTTATTGACCCCTATCTCTTCATGTAAGACTGTTCAAAGGTGTTTTATTTCCTATACTCCCATGTGCTATCCGTATCCGATCATTTCCTTTTCAATCAACTTGCAATACTGGGCTCTCTACAGGAATGAAACCTTTCTCTCACACTATTTAACCACCCATCACAGTTATGGTATGGACGTAGCGAAGCTTGCCTTTCTCGACTCGGAACTCGTGGCTGTCTGGAACAGTCGCAAAGTCGATGAAGATGTCAACAGCACCAAGAGTCTCGTCAATGACATAACGACGGTTGCTCAGATTGACTCCTGCAAATTAAGCGTTAGTGATCTATCAAATTCCCTCGTTGTTCTAAATAGATATGACTTACCATTGGGAACACCGACATCACACCTATCGTCGGCGGATCCAGAGCCAGTGTAAGCACCACCCTCAAGACGTGCGCAAGGGTGTCCCCAAGGGACTTGTACGGACTTGTCGTTGAAGAGGTCGGCGTAGGCATCGGCTGCGGCCTGGATCACCTCGCGGCTGTCGCGCTGGTCCTCCGGGATTGGGTCCCACTTCTCCTGGGATGCCCAGTAGAGGGTACCGGTAGCGTTGAAAAGCCAATCGCCCTGATCAGTAACGAGAGAGCTGATATTGGCGATCTTTCCGTCGGCGAAGCGCAGTTGCGTGCCTATGACGTACGGGTGCGCCTTGTCTGTGACAACGATCTCGGTGTAAGTTGCGCATTGGGTGGTGTCGTGGAGACTACGGTTGAAGTCAATATTGAGCGCGTGAGACAGTATTCCAGTCTTGATATCAGCCGTCTTAAATGCTTCCAAGTAGACCACTGTGTCGGCCAGAGGAGCTACCGTGTCGGGAGTTCCCGCAGTCTGTGCTGCAAGGAGACTATCAGTAGCAGCAATGAGGTCTTCGCGGGTGCATTGTGCTACGGCCTGAGCTGCAAGGAGCCCTAGAGCGACGAGAGTGAGTCTCAACATCTTCAATATTGCCTATGGGAACTGGTACCAAGTAGAAGAGGAAGGGAAACTTGAGATAACTGCCATTCTTACATCTGGGGCGAGTCGGGGTAGCTCCTCCTAAATATGAATTATTACATGATGTCAAAACCGGCAAAGAAGATGATACTGTCGTACTCGAAGAGAATAGCCATATGAATTTTGTGTGGGGTTGTTTCGGCAATTCCACAGAGCTGGAAGATCATCATCCGCCCATCAAGTCTAGAAACCAGACGATTAGCACCTAGTAGAAGTCGTTGCCACTTTCGTCACCTCGATTAAGACTCAACTTAAATTTAACGAACCCTATTACTTAATATGTTCCAAGAAGTGCCTGTAGTTTTATGTTCTTCTAACTATGGGGAAAGGATGTATGGAGATAGGCAATGGTAAACGATATACCCGAGAGCCGGGAAAGATCCATCTTCATAATTATTCTATCTTTACCTCAAATGACTTGAGGCGATTAATCTATTCTTAAATAGTATTATAAAGAAAGCTCATATCCTTTTGTACTTCATATCCGTAAATGAAGATTAGGGCAACTTAGGTTTCTTAGACTGTTTTCTAGATATTCGTCACAAGAGTATGTCGTTATCTTCTTCCCTTCCCTTAACTCCTTGAAATGTCTTTGGTTAAAGATTGTTAGAGATTCCTTCTGGGTTAAATTTGTGAAATTTATTTATTTGAAAATTCAAGTGTTGTGCTTGAAAGGACAATGAAAAGGGAGTGGTAAAGGTACCCGGGGGAGAAAACGAATTGGTTTCTATTTCGATGGCTAAAAAAAGGCTACAATTCTATTTTATAATTACCTATATTTGAATATATTTCACATTTGCTAGATTTTAAGTGATGCTATTCAAATTGCATCCGTATAGTATCTAGAAAGCTGATCGTCATTAGCGCACGGAACTCCAGGCGTAAATAGGCCCTATGCCCGCTACGCTGGTCCAAACGCCTCTTCTAGAATACAACGCGTGTCCCACTACTAACAAATGAATTTTTTTTTTTTTTTTTTTTTTTACAATATAGACCACGAAGAAATGGAAAACCAAAAGCCAGAAGTGTACAGGCTGCAGCTGTGCGACCGAGGACTGCATCAGAGAAAGTTAAGCTTACGAATACGAAGGGTATTATGACAAGAAATGAATCATTGAGTAAGAAGCGCAAGGCGGGTATGTCATTCGAAGAGGAACTCGCAGCTCTCAATCGTAACCTAGACGCCATCGTTGGTTCTGATATTTTCGAAGACGAGATGATGCTTAGTTACGACATTGTGCGTAATTGGATCGGAAAGTTACTCGAGGTCAATATAATGAACAAGATCGAATTTTCTCAAGTTATTGAGTGCAGTACAAATACCCTGAATTAGGTACTTTTCTGAGATAAACCGAGCCCAAAAAATGGCCAGAATAGTTTCGCATATCACAACACTTAGACATGGCTAAAGCAACGCCAAACAGCGAAGTCAGCGAAGTCAGCGATGCCGAATACGAACAAGAAGTAAACGCAAAAGGCCAATTCTACGAGTTCAAGCATATGCAAGTAGCGTCCCAAGGTGTCATCAATGGCGGCTCTATTCTCGGACATTAAGCACATCTGCTTGGACGATGAGGAGATAGACTCATGCGACGAGATTCGACGGAAGATCAATGCGCATCTGGGAAACCCCGAGAGTAACACAGTCATAATTATGTCGTGATCTGTATGCACAGCTCAATGCGCCCACGGTTAAGTGCATCCAGTCCAAACAACTTAACGACTTCCGTCGTGGCTACGGTGCTAAAACAGGAACTAAGAGCACTGTATTCTATACCGCATATGAGGTATATTTCGAAAAGCTACGTCTTGCACAGGGTAAGCCTAATACGAAGCAGGGCCTGGATATGGAGGATATCTTGGTATGGAGAGGAGGGTTCGATCGTGAGACTGATAATAGGACCGTGTAAGAGTCGTCCGTCTAGAGGACTTTGCAGATTTATACAGGAGGTACTTACTAGATTCTAGGTTCGTTGGATTAGCAAGCTCGAGTCCCTACGTTTACTCTGATCGTTATGGGCGCATTATTTCGACGCCCGTGTACCTATAATGCGACTTGAGAAGGAGTCCTAAATCATGCCAGGTAAAATCCCGATCGCAAGATCATATCTTTCATTCTTCTAAGTCCACCCTTTCTAATATCTAATATAACTAATGCATTAATGTTAAGGACATATCTTGGAGTAGAACCGTCTGCAGTCACTACACCCGTCCTCTTCCATATATTACGTATGAAATAAGAAAGAAAAAGGCTCTATATCTTCTCATTTCTAGGTCGCCTTGGGACTTATCATTGTCAAGATCCTATGGTAATACTGGAGTCCCACTCCAGTAAGAGCAGCCGCAATGACCACTCCGATATAGGCTGATGGATTGTAGTAGCTATGGTTCCTTGATAACGCATTCTTTGACTTCTTCCCCTTGACAATAGGATGGTGGGCGTAAGGTATTTTCAAGTTTTTGGTATCAGACTTCTCTTCCAGCCAATCCAGGACAGGGGCACGGGAGACGACTGGCCCATATATGCGGTTTGTGCTGTATACTCCGAAGCTAGTGTAAGGGATGATGTATTTAGTCATGATCTTATCCATTGGGCTGAGCCACGCGTAAGCTCGAGCACGACGCATGGACATGTCATGAACTATTGGCTCATCCTTTTTCCGCTCCTCCTGGTAGTCGGCGAATACCGCTTCTAAGGCTTTCGTATCCGGTGACCGAGTAGTCTCGAGTAAGCGTCGGAGCTTATTCACGAGGACAACTACATCGGCCAAACCGCTATTATATCCTAATCCGGCGTGAGGCTCTAGTTTCCGAATAGCATCACTTGCGAGGACGATACGATTCCAATACCATTTGTCTACACGACCCTCCTCCAGGTTGATCATACCAAAGTTTCCATCCTGTAGGCCGAAAACGTCGCGCACTCTCATGCCGGGAGCGGTGTACAGATGTCCCCATCTCTGTATGGCCTCCTCCTTATCCTTTTCGGTATATTTGATGCGTTCTGACGTAGGTTTATCAAGCGCTTCATACACGCCGAACCATGCTAGAGAGTTACCAGTGAGAAGCTGAGTTGATACACGTCCTGACGCGCATTCGTGATTGACATTATTTGGTAATGTCGGAGGAATAGGTATACTTCCAAAGACCATCCTGTATGTGGTGACGTAGGGACTCTTAGGGGTTTCCGATATGCTCGGAGCTGCCCTACCCTCCTCCATCGCCTGCATGCATTGGCGAACTCTACTGTGAACGCCGTCTAAACCTATCACAATGGAGCCCCTTTCCACGGTACCATCGGTACACTCGACGACCACTCCATCATCTGACACGTTTACTTTGAAGACGTGCTTCTTGACCTTGATTCGTGCTTTCGCACTGTCAGGCAGGCTTTGATATAAGGCTTCAATGAAGAGCGGGCGATGAGTAACCTTTAATCCGTACCCGTGGCTAGATCACGATAACTATAAGCTTGGTTCCATACTCATTACCTTGGTTTTGGATTGACGTACTTTTTTTTGATCAACTCTCCGGGGTTCCACGATGTGAATATGGACCCGTCGTCGGCAGACATGGTGACTCCATTGTCGATAGGGTTAAGAACAGGCTCCAATTTATCTTGTAGATCTAATTGGTCAAAAATGCGAAATGTCGGCGGCCACAAGCTTAGGAGAGAGCCAAGTTCGGGTGTTAAATTCTCATGTCGTTCAAGTATAACAAAGTCGATATCCGTTTTGGATAATATATGTGCTGCAGTAAGACCCACGAGTCCGGCTCCGACAATTACGATACGAAACGGTTTCTCTACAGTAGCCATCTTTTAACTCGGTTATAGTCTCTTCTCTTCCGGATATAACACAACGGCTTGCGGTTGATTCGAGATGATCCTAGCAGGTCTACGGAGGTGCAGAGGGAACACATTAAAAAAACCCAAAATTTGTCATTATACCCACCCCCACGTATAACCATATTTTTTTTAAAATTCGATAAGCGAATATATGATATAACTTAATGAAATAAATCGATAAAAATAAACGTGATATAGTAAAATTTATATATAATTTTAAATTATTTATATAATTTTTTTTTAAAAATATAATTTTTTTTTATATATCTATATTTATTTTATTTATTTTTAAAAATAAAATTTATTATTTATAAAATTAATAAATCATTTTAATAAATTAAAATATACGATAATATAAACTTTTTTAATTTGTGCGTTTATTAATTTTTACGTTATTTTTTTTTTTTTTTTTTTCTTGTTTTCTCCTTTTATTTCTTCTTTTTCTTTCTTTCTTATCTCCCTCCTTTACTTTTCCTTCCCTTTCCCCTTCCTCCGTTCTTTTCCTCCCTTCCCCTCTCTCCTCTCTCCCCTTTTGTTCTTTTCTTTTCCCTTCCCCCCTTCTTCTCCCCCCTTCCTCCCCTCCTTCCTCCGTCTCCCTTCCTCCTTTTCCCCCGTTCTCTTCTTTTTCTTCTTTTTCTTCTTTTTCTTCTTTTTCTTCTTTTTCTTTCTTTTCTTTCTTTTCTTTTTTTTCTTTTTTTCTTTCTTTTCTTTCTTTTCTTTCTTTTCTTTCTTTTCTTTCTTTCTTTCTTTTCTTTCTTTTCTTTCTTTTCTTTCTTTTCTTCCGTCCTTTTCCTCCCGTGTTCTTTCCCTCTTTCTTTCTCCTCCTGTTTTCCCCCCGTTTTTTTTCTTCCCTTTTCTGCCCTTCCCCCCTTCTTCTTTCTTCTCTCTCTCTCCTGGCTCTCCCCTTCCCCCTCTCCTTTCCCGGTTTATGTCCTCAATATAGTTTTCTCGGTTTTATTTTGATTTACCCCCCTTTACCCTTGGGGTCAGTCCAAAATTTTAGCGTTTTTTTAATGTGTTCCCTCTGCACCTCCGTACAGGTCTTATTCGAAACGTTCTAGAAGTAGACTCTTTTCCAAAAGCTTGCCTATTAAATATATTTTAACGCGTCGAAGGTGACAAGATCCCTGTCGAACGCACGTATCTCACTTTAGCCGGTGGTCAAGTGGATATGGTGCAAAAGTGGTGAAGGCCAAGTTAGTAA
>NW_022984689.1:0-17990 GCF_008694065.1 Daldinia childiae | reverse complement strand
CCTATGTACATAGAAAATATCTAAGCTTCAATTAATTGAGCTTTATGTACTCACAGACCACTTTTTGGCATGTGCATCATCATCATAAATCACGGGAATACTTCGTACCTTAGTGGGGCCTTCAACCTTATTTTGTGTACGTACCTGCATCAGCCTGTCCTTTTCAGTTTTGAGCCTCAACTCTAAACTTCTAAACTTCCCATCGCGTCTCATCAAATATGCTAACGCTACTTATGCTATCTTTAGGTTCTCATTCAGCTTCTATAGGAATTACTATAATGCTGATGTAGTATTGATGATAAGCTTATTGTTGCTAGGAATCAATATTCCCATAGTCGATTAAAATACGCGAATCCTGTATAACTTTCGCCATGTCTAATCCAGCACCACAAAGTGCTGGAACTGGAGGTGCATCTAGCAATAACTTCACCCCCCAACCGCAGCCGTCAACTACAACTCCAGGTGTTGTTAGCAACCCCACCACATCCTCAGCTTCCACAGCAACTGGGAGTAGCAATCAGAATCTTAACCAAATCGTAAGCCGTAACTTATCTTTTTAATTACGTACCTACCTCCTAGTTATTTTTATTCTTACAACAAACTTTCACTCCTGAATGTCATCATCTTCAAATTTCGTACGCCATCTTCGTCACCATCTTCTGGAAGCAAGCTGTTCCATCACTACAAACACCCATTTTCCAATCTCTTATATTCTTCATTAATCGGTAATTACCAAATTAACACTCGATATCTATTTATCTTGTGCCAGCCTAAGATTAAAACACGCGCGCAAGCATACCGGTCTATTAAATCCGTATCATCATTCAGACCATTTTCTATCTACATTCATAACTCATCATCATGTCTAAACGTCCTGCTCCTCAACTTCCATTCCAGAATGAGGTTCTAAAGAGGCCTAGAGCTTCCGGCGAGCATATCCCCATGAGTCAAACTAGTTTCCAGAATTCTAATACACCAAAACCTCCACAAAGACCCTTCCATGAACTAGTATGCTTGGTTTTGCATTGCCTTTTCCCTTTCACCTTACTTGTACTTTATTTAGTATTAAACAAGGCTAATTACGTCGTTTAGGTTACCGATTACCTCATTAAGAAAGGGTATAACCGTACAGAAGAAATATTCCGCCAGGAGGTGAAGGATATTAACGAGAACGGGAAACCTCGAGATCATAATGATGCAGTGGCCCCAAACAAGTTCCTCCCCGCAGGAAAGTATCTGAGGGCGTTCAAACATTTTGCACGATGGATTGATAACGGAGTCGATCTTTACAAGGTATGTATTATTCCTAGCTAAATACTAGATGACGGTCATCTTACCCGTGGATAGTTTGAGCTGGGGAAGATTCTTTGGCCTCTCTTCATTTATTCCTACCTCCGCTTGGTTAGCCAGGCTTCCTATACTCATGCACAGGAACTTATGGAACAAATCCGGAGCCGGTTTCAAAAAACGCATCATGACGAGTTGAAGAGTCTGTCTACCATAACCCTCTCCGTACACGTCCGGGAGAACGCGTTCGCCAAGGCGTATCTAGAGAACCAGTACGTCATTCCGATTAGCAAGTCTCTAACGGGACATCTATTCCACTTTTTAGAACGAGAGTTGGAACAGTGCGGAGCCATAGTTCTTGATATTATACAGCAACACTGTCGTGTTGATTCTGTGGATCGGGGTCCTATCGAGCCGTTTAGCTTCGAAGCTATTTACCGCCGTGCTCGTCATCAAGAACTTGATGAAGTCGACATCCAAGAGGGTATCCCAGGTGTCTCCAGCCGTAGTGGCCTTTCCAACCGCAACATCCTCGATAATACCGCCGCCCTGAAGCTTGGACCACTCCCGATAGATCCCGATCTTCGGGGCGATGTTGTTGCTGAGCTGGAAGAAGAGGATAGACTTCGTCCACCTCGAGAAGGATTACCTACATTAGTAGAAGAATTCAATGCCATGCATCCTATCAAGAGAGAATCAGGCGATTCTCCACAGCGAACAGATATTCCATACCCTCCATCAAGAGCAAGAGACGTCGTCATGGAAATGCAGAAAGTTCGAGAAAATCGAGATCGGTTCAGAATTGAAGGTCGTACCGGTGGTGTAGGCCCTGGTGTTTCAGTTTGCATGTTTACATTCCACAATCATCTCGGGAGGTAAGAATTACTTTAGCTTGCTAGCTTAGAATTCCGCGTTAACGTCATCTAGCATCTCGTGCATGGACTTCTCGAAAGACCAAGAACTTGTGGCGGTAGGAACTACAGAATCATACATTCGCGTATGGTCTCTTGACGGCAAAGCTTTGAAGTCTCGTCTGGGGCCCGAGAAGGACATGAAAGTTAACAACCGCAAGTTGATCGGCCATTCTGCTCCCGTCTATTCCGTGGCTTTTTCGGATGCTGTAGCCAACTTAGATCGTAATATTTACGAAGGCTCGCCTCAGCCGGAGACAGATACCAAGCTTCTTCTTTCCTCTTCGGCCGATGGCCAAGTACGATTGTGGTCTCTTGAGGTTTGGACCTGCCTTTGCATATACAGGGGTCATGATGGCCCGGTCTTCTCTCTCTCGTGGAGTCCACATGGTCACTACTTCGTGACTGGCGGGTGGGATAAAACCGTCAGAGTTTGGTCGCAAGACCACGCATCGGCACAACGTCTCCTTGTCGGCCACGACACCGCCATTTCGGCCGTGGCATGGCATCCTAATGGCACGTATGTATTCTCAGCTTCTGACGAGACAGACAAATCGATCCGCATGTGGTCTGTGGTCAGTGGCAACTGCGTTCGTATATTTACTGGCCATACTGAATACATATCTGCAATGGAGTGTGCCCCTAACGGCAAGATCCTCGCGTCAGCTGATATCGGTGGTAACATCTTTCTATGGGATATAGATAAGGCTACCCGTATTAAGCGTTGCCGTGGCCATGGACGTGGTGGAATTTGGTCACTCAGTTTTAGTGTTGAGAGTAACGTGCTCATATCCGGTGGACAGGATAATACGGTGCGCGTTTGGGATGTTGAGATGCCGGCCGAAGGCAGTCGTCCCGCAAACCAACAGGACGGGGATAGCACAATTGTTGCGGTAGGTGGACAAGGCGATAACAAACAAAGCGGGCAGACAACGCAACCTGCCAGCGGTGCAGCTGGCGGTACGGGTAAGAGGAAGGGCAAGGACGTCATGATAACACCAGACCAGATTAGCGCGTTTCCGACGAAGAAAACACCTGTCATGAAGGTTCAGTTCACCCGTATGAACCTCGTGCTAGCCGGCGGATGTTACTATCCCGAGACTCAGGATACGACTCGATAAATTCTACGCCTCGTTTGTTACCTTATCGACCCGGAATTATCAACCCTTTCTCAATAGATTATTGCCTATATTTAGGAGCACACGTTTTGATAAGTTGGTTATCTTGTTAACCATATACTGGCACGAAGCATGTCCCTTCGGCACGGCGTTATTAAGTATAACTTAATGCAAACAAAAAAAAAAAGCTGATTATACGAATATGTAGAAACACTGGAAGGGGGATTGAGATGGCTCTCCATGGACTGCATTCTCTAAATAGGAGGATGTTAGGAAGTTAATCGTCGATGGAAGTGTTACAGGAAGCAACTTGATTAATCTGATACCATTCTGCGTGTGAATACGGGCCAAAATTTGGCAGCAGGTAGTAAATGCGAACCCTTTTCATTAAGATTCTAGACCCCGTTGCTTAATGCCAGGCCGTGTTTTCATTATCCTAACTAGTTCACTGTGAACCATATCGAAGCAGTTTATCTCCTGGCTTTGTTTCCGTAGCTCCCGCACACGTTCTGTAAACCGTTCATCTTCTAGCACGCGTTCAACGCCCCCTCTAACCTGCTCAACTGATGGTTTCGCGCAACCAAGGTCGATTCCGATCCCGGACCAGGCTACTCGTCGCGAGTTTTCCGTTTTATCCATTCCTTCGCCCGCGACTACCATGGGGACCCCGTTCGCAATACCATGGTTCACAGCGCCGAATCCCGCGTTATGTATCCATACGTTAGCGTGGGCTAGTGCCGCATCGTACGAAAGGTAGTTAGCAATACGAGCGTTAACCGGAATCTCAATATCGACACCGTAGCTAGATAGGTTGGCATCCTTCCACCCGAGAATGGCAACAACCAGCACGTCCGACCGGTTAGCGAAGGCACGCAGTGTAGGTACGATCAAATCGTAGGGGTTTATCTCTACGGTACCTTGCGCGACGACGATAACCTTCTTTTTTGCGGCGCGACGCGGATCTGAGGGTAGAAGGGTAGAAAGGGCGGTATTAAATGTGAGTTCAGACCACCAAGGGAAGTTAGGGGTTTTATATTACGAGCAGGAGCAGGAGAAGGAGAGGATGGCTGTTCTCCGGATTTGCAACTCGGTGGCGGGCCTTGTACTAGCCCTGCAAACTTGAAGCCAGGAGGCCAATCGCTGCGTGGATATTCAAACCCAGGAACGCCAAGCTGTAGGATAGTATCATGGCACAGATAATTTGCGCCTGAGAGGAATATTTCATCGACGCAGCGATCAGCACCCGCCTCGCGCATCTTAGTGACTAAGAGTGCGGCTAGGTAGCTGGTTTTGCGCTCCCAACTTCTTTCCCAAAGATTTGCGTTACGCACGCGGCCGTCTGGTGACGAGTCAAAGGGGAAGGGATACCCAGCAGGCGGTAAGTCGACACTACGGATCGCAGGTATAGTCACCGATACGCACAATGATCCCAACAGAATTTCTTCCAATTTCAAATCATGGGGAAGTGATGCGCCATAGAACAGCGGTAAAGTACCATAGAAGAACGCCTCGGCTAATAAGATAATCTTGCGCTCCGGATCACGAGTCTGCAATACTCTCAAGGCGTCTACGAAGCAGGACCATTGCGTAGGAAGAGGGTCAAGACACTGCTTGCGCAGATCAACCAGCACGCGGTCAGCCCAGTGCAGTGCTGCGTATTCAGGAAAAGGTGGGTTTTCATAATACGCCTTATCGTCGAGGTCGGCATCTTCTCGTAAAGGCAAAAAAACGGCGCCGGTCGCTTCTATACCTCGACGGTGCGCGGTCGGTCCTAAGAAGAAGGTCTCCCAGCCTAATGCATGAAGGGCTGTAGCTATGCGGATTAGGGGAGAGAGGTGTCCCGTTAAGGAGTGACAGACGATTAGCACAAAGGGGCGGTGTGTTTCGGCTTGAATCGGCTTCAGGTCGGTCATTGCGAGTTTATGTGTTTATGTGTTTTCGCTTGGGTTCGGCTTCGAAATAACTAGAACTAATATGACCTAAGTTTTACACTAATCAAGTAACTCAGATGCTAAAATATTAAAGATTAATACCTAAGGTAAGACTATTAGGCAAGCACCTTCCCATAAAGTACTTTCTTTAGGGTGTGTTGCTGTGCCTTAACCTTGGGTACCTTATTGTGCTGCCTAGAACTTTACCTAGGACCTAGGTACATAAGTGCCCGGATGAATTCCATTACATGTGACTAGGGAGCTGACTAAGCCCCCTTTCCCCCTTTTACTTGAACACGGTGGATAAGAGGTTGCTATACCTTAGGTACCTAAGTTACCTATATAAAGGCATTACCTAGGTAGGTATTTTCTTAGTATCTTTTTAATGGATTGGAACTATCCAATAAAGAACCTATTAAAGAAGTAGTATACCTGTATATAATGCATTGTTTTAGAGGCACTTAGAGGCTGTCTTAATTTTAAAATCTATTAGAAGCGCCAGAAATGTTTTTGCTAACTTGGTATTTCAAACTTTTAATAACGTTGCTACGATTTCTTTCTAAAAGTAGACCCGGGGAGGCGATCAACAAACTTGCGTGAACTACTCATGGTCTGTGGTGATCATCTTATTCATAATAGTCGTATACACTCGATAAATTCTACCCGAGGATCAAAATTCACGAAAGTATCTAAGTGTTTACGTACCTAAAATAACAATGTGCTTTTTATAGGTCTCTTTACATTAAATGCATTGTCCTTAACAATTAACTATTGTTCATATTTAAAACGTAGTCTTCCTTATAGCTATCTTTGTATGCTATAATACCTTTCTCTCTTTCAGTAAATTTTACAATGAACTCGAGTCAAACATACGCCCGTATATACTAACAAGATATACTTATATGATACAAAATAGTCACGGTATCCGTTTATAGCTTCATGTTCTCCGACACTTGGGAATATGACCAGAGAGGGCAGGAATTAAAAATAGTTTCTTGTTCTTGACAACCCCCTCAGCAGCAATTTCTATTTCTATTGTCAAACTTAGGTCTCCGGTTGAAGACTGAAATTTAAGAAACTATAGAGCATGGCGCAATATGAAGGAGCTGAGCTCGAAGTCGACGAAATCATTGCACTATATTTCGATCTGGACGGAGCTTCCTGCCCGTCGGACTTAGATTTCAGTCATGATTCATCTCAAGATTCTAGTAAGTTTGATACAGACGTAGCAGGCTCTACGACTACCGATGATAATGGAGATAGTGGGTATATATCAGAATCATGGCAAAATATGGAACGTATAAACTTTTCCGGCGGCAGTGGTTGCTATGTGTGGCCTGAAAGTTCGTACGTGATGATGGGCTCAGGAGGGCCATCGGTTTGGGAGGTTTATGGGACTCTTGGAATCAGATGGGATAGTTGGTTCAATTTTCAGGGGAATACTAGGTCTGTTGAGAAGGAATACCGCTTTCCTAGCGAATATGCTGGGATTGACTGGCCACAACTGATTCGAGAAGCTTACCAGGTATCATATTAGAATAGTGATGTGTTCCATCGTATATTGGTAATTGTGTAGTGGTTTACTGATCTTACTCTACTATCTAATAGATATCTATAAGCACTATGTCTTAGGTAATCAGTAGATATAAAATAGAAGTGAGCTTTACAAGCGGGACGCCTCTACATCATAATAGGTACATGTGATGTAATTAAATATCTTGGTGGCAATATAATTGTCTTTCAGCAGGATGAAAGTTACCTGTTCTCAGAATCTGATAATGTCACATTACCCCTAATTCTAAAGACCATCTGTCATAATAAAGTCATGTATAAACTAACGAGAAGCAGTCACGACGAATAGCTACCTAGGTAGGGGGCTAAAAATTTAGATTAAGCCACACTTCTAGATGGTCGTGGTATCATCAAATCTCGGGGTAATAGCGACATGTTTGCTGACAGATTACCCTGAGAGTTTGCTTTCTGACAGTCCGGGTGAGGGTAATGGTCACCGACCTTGGCAACAAAACACCGAAATATCTCACTCCATCTGCAGGTCTTTGGCTTGCAGCTTTGCATCCACTCTACCACTTTCACCCCCAACTCGAACCAAGTGAAACATGGTCGACTATCTATTATCTAAAACATGTCTTCGCCCCGGCGCCACTGAATCAGCAAAAGCAATGATAACCACCTACCTAAGGTTCATGTGACAATATATAATAGGTACTCATCGATTGATTGATTTTCTTCGTTCATTTCCGCCAGTTCAAAGTAGAGAACTACCTTAGCTTTCAGCTCGAAAAAACTAAAGGTATTATAATAGTTGCTGCATTGTCATTCTTACGTAAAATACCTACCGTAATGTGAGGCTGGGCTACAAGGTAATAATGATTGCCTATTACAATTACTAATAAATACTGCTAGATAATACATTAGGTTAGTATTTTAAGAGTGTCTTACAATACGTGGTAGGCTGGTTTCTTCCCGTAACTGGCGTCCTTTGTTGTGCTAACGTAAGACTTCGCATACCACCAAATAAGATATATCCGCATCATACATCTCGTGCTAAAGGTGTGAAGAATTGTCGAATGCGTACGACGTGAGCTGACAGCTGAGTCAGGCACATGATAAGCTCTTGAGCACACCGGGTGAACCCCATCGGTAGGTTGTTAGAGTTCCTTGCGGAACAACGAATTTGTTTCCATGCTGTTTAGTTCCACCTCGTGACAATCGGAGTATCATAGAGACGTGTAAGGCTATAAGTACTGAGGCATATATCCCTCAGATAGTCAGCATCGTATGAAGTGCAAAATCAATATCCATAAATTCATCCCAAGAACAATGGCAACCATCACAGGTATCAGTGGTAACCAATATATACCAGGAGCAAAGGAATACGATGAAGTAAAGTATCAGTACGCGACATCAACTTATGGCAAGGAACGCGACCTCAACCCAGGATTAATTGTCCAACCTAAGACGAAGGAGGATATTGTACTAACCCTCAAGTATGCTAAAGAGAAGAAAATCGCGGTAGCCATCAAGACAGGCGGCCACCAATATAGTGGAGCTTCGTCTACGAGCGCTCCAAATATTCAGCTGGACCTAGAGCATTCATTTAGGGGTCCAGAGGATCGAGCTATCTTCGAGAAAGATGGAAAGGCATATGCTCGTACCAGCGTTAGCTGGAGCCTTGGGGAATTCAATGCTTGGGTTACGGAACATAAGCTGTTTGTACCTCATGGGCAATGCACTGAGGTTCATGTCGGCGGACACGCACAAACTGGAGGTAATATCCCCCTTGTTGAAAGTCCATATAGAAGTTGCAGTTTTTAAAAGCATCAGTTACTAATAGGAAATAGGTTACGGTCAACTGGGACGTAGTTTCGGGTTATTCGGGGACCACATACTATCTCTCGAGATCGTAGACACTGACGGAAACTTCAAGGAAATCACCAAATCTACTGACCCAGATCTCTTTTGGGCTTTCTTAGGTGGCAGTCCCGGTAACCTTGGAGTCTTGACTCATTTCACTATCCAGATGCACCGCGACCAAGACTATAACGGCTCTAAGGGTATGAAGGCAATGTACCTCTACGACACCCAAACCTTGAAGCGTCTAGTTGACATCCTTGTTGAGATGTCTGACAATGAAAACTTTCCTCGCAACTACGACTTTTGTATCAGCGTGCTTAGCTCGGCATTTCCTCTACTCGATCTATGCCCAGGAATTGACGAGTGGATGGCACGGAAGCACCCAGAGTACTACGGCAAAAATGGACTGATTGCGTGGCCGCGTACCATTGTCGTGTTTGCGCAGTGGGTGCCGTTCGAGAGTGGTGACGTGTGCGATAATTCATGGTTTGATCGTATTAAGGAGGGCTCCGACTGGATTCTTGGTAACAGCAATGTTCAGGAGAAGCCCATGTCGCAGCTCACTGGTGACTGGATTTTCCGTAACGTGCGCGAGTTTGAACACCCATACGTCAAGCGTACTTACAGTACTCGTTCGCACACGCTTGCTAAAGACGGTTGGGCCGACTGGGTTGTCAACCGTATCGATTCTATCATTCGACCCGAACACAACCGGTGCTGGTTGTCGGCACAGCTACAGTGTTTCGGTGGGAAGAACTCCATGTTCACGCGGAATGCAGGAAACGGTACGGCGTACAGCTGGCGAGACACGAGTATCTTGTGCACAATGGACTGCTTCCACAGCGATGAAACTAAAACGCGAGCTGAAGACTGGCAAAAGGTGAACGATGAGGAGGCCATCGGCCCCAACGGTATCTTTTCAAAAGAGGACCGCCGTGTGCTCTGGGGCTCGTACGGAGAATGGGATTTGGATGCTGTGTGGAACTGTTACTATGAAGATAGGGTAAAGTATGACAAACTTCGTGAGATTAGAAAGAGAGTTGATCCTTATGGGATCTTCACGCCAAATCCCTTTTCCGTCAAGCGAGCAGAATAATTTCTTTCTTTAGTCTTAGGATTGAGCAGCTGATTGGAGGTAACGAGATTTCTAAGTCTATAAGGATGGTGGGTAATATAGCTGTGGCGCGTTCCGTACTACATAGGTAGATACCATGATCTACTATCACACTCCCTATTCATACCTACCTCTATGTTTGACAACTCTTAGTTATATAAGTTTCGAACTCCGAGGTGGGCTGGTATCATTTTTATTTCATGTATATACTAACTTCATATAGTTAAAGCATTAATATAATAGTTAAATTAAAAACAACTTCAGGTATCTAGTACGCCTTTGTATGCTGCCCTGAAATACTCTATACTGTAACTCTGCCATACGTCTAGCTATATAAGTCTAACACCCTTCTAATTCTAGTTTATTCGTCTAAGCCCACCCGATTCTAAATAGTTTATATCCACTCTCATCTCCACGTCCAACGCCACGGCGCTTTTCAACACCCTCCATGTTCAGAATTGCGAGATGTCGATTGTCTGAGGTTTGGGAGTATGATCCATTGAAGGCGGCTTCGACAGAGTCAACCACAGTTTCGAAGCGGCCATTCGGGCGTATAGTCATGAGTAGCCAGAACACACCCTTAGGTGCGAGCAGACGGGTCGCACAGTCTCGAAGCCACACAGCGTGCTCAGGTGCGTATACCACGTCGGTCGCTACGAGCACGTCTGCTGATAAGTCGAGCGGTGCTTCCAAGATAGGGGCGGACCAATTGAGGAAGCATGTCTCTACGCTTACCCGGCTGAGCTTGACATTAGACTGTAGATTCTCAAGAACAGCCGGATGATAGTCTGTTGCTATCAAGGTGGCATCAGATACACCGAAGTGAGGTAGCGCTTTAGCAAGAACAAGACTGACTAGTCCCGTCCCGGCACCAAGCTCGATGATACGCGGAGACGAGCCGAGGGTTTCTTGATTAAGTCCGAGCCGGTCTGGTGACGAACATAACAGGTCAGAGAAAACAATGGATGCACCCCAGCTCTGTAGGCCAACATCGGTGTGATCTGTGGAGGTTTGTGGTGCATCATTGAGTTGCACGTCTATCGAGACCTTTTCACGGATACCAGACTCCTTCAACCCAGGAGAACCCTGATTGGAGAATAACGATAGTTCGAAAGAAAATTCTCGTGTAATTCCGGAATCCTCTTCGTCATCTCCGTCCGCGAGTTTGGTGAACGAGGCAAGGATAAAGGAAGCTTTATCAACCGCCTGCTCGCGCTCGTCTTCATTACTCAGGGGTAGCTCTTCCGCGCTGGCGATTAAAGTAGTCAACCAGCGAATAGCGAAGTTACGCTCGAAGGTGTCTGCACGTAACTCGTCAAGATCATATTCCGAATCTATATCATCCTCGGAGACGTAGCCGGAGTCGATCGGTTGGACTAGTAAATCATCATGAGCCTTCCCATGTTCGAGCTGCGACTTAACTGCCCGTGGTAACGAGACGGGGCAGTACAACTCATAAAGGTTATCTAGAGCCGAGAATATTCGGTCCCTATTGAGTGCAGTCAACGAACGTAAAGGTGGCAGGCTGCTCGTAGGAGACAGCAGATGACCCGCTGGGTTCATTGGAGTCCTCGGTCAGACTCGCGGTCCGTCTCCGGGGTGGATGTCCTAACGAATGAAAAAAGGGAAAAACATGAACATAAGATAACGAGCGACTGGTGAGGGTTTTATGAATTAGGAAAAAAAAAGTGAGATGGATTATTACGTCGGGGCCTAGAACGGGCCCAACGGAGTGGATCTTGAATAAGACCCACTTGCCACACAACTTTTGTTACTATCGTGAAAAGTCTCGGCGATAGCGGTGAATGCGACGAATCCCCTGACTCGCCATTTCCCATGTGCTTCTTCCGTTGGCTACAATTGTTTTTACTTATCTTTACTTAGACAGAGCAAGATATTATAACAGGTAGGTAGGTTTATATATTTGATATTTTATCAATACTTTTTATAGATTAACTAACAACTTCATTAAATTAGGTATACAAGGTACATTCAAATCCATACGTTTCTAAATGCTTTAATCTAGGTATTACCGGTCTTCACGATGGCTGCATCCCAGCATATTCATAGTTATATCGCTCGATACGTCGAGTAAAGACGCATATTTTAGAAAATGAATTACTGCGGTATCTGTCATAGTATGGTAGAATACTTATTGACCCCTATCTCTTCATGTAAGACTGTTCAAAGTGTTTTATTTCCTATACTCCCATGTGCTATCCGTATCCGATCATTTCCTTTTCAATCAACTTGCAATACTGGGCTCTCTACAGGAATGAAACCTTTCTCTCACACTATTTAACCACCCATCACAGTTATGGTATGGACGTAGCGAAGCTTGCCTTTCTCGACTCGGAACTCGTGGCTGTCTGGAACAGTCGCAAAGTCGATGAAGATGTCAACAGCACCAAGAGTCTCGTCAATGACATAACGACGGTTGCTCAGATTGACTCCTGCAAATTAAGCGTTAGTGATCTATCAAATTCCCTCGTTGTTCTAAATAGATATGACTTACCATTGGGAACACCGACATCACACCTATCGTCGGCGGATCCAGAGCCAGTGTAAGCACCACCCTCAAGACGTGCGCAAGGGTGTCCCCAGGGAAGGGACTTGTACGGACTTGTCGTTGAAGAGGTCGGCGTAGGCATCGGCTGCGGCCTGGATCACCTCGCGGCTGTCGCGCTGGTCCTCCGGGATTGGGTCCCACTTCTCCTGGGATGCCCAGTAGAGGGTACCGGTAGCGTTGAAAAGCCAATCGCCCTGATCAGTAACGAGAGAGCTGATATTGGCGATCTTTCCGTCGGCGAAGCGCAGTTGCGTGCCTATGACGTACGGGTGCGCCTTGTCTGTGACAACGATCTCGGTGTAAGTTGCGCATTGGGTGGTGTCGTGGAGACTACGGTTGAAGTCAATATTGAGCGCGTGAGACAGTATTCCAGTCTTGATATCAGCCGTCTTAAATGCTTCCAAGTAGACCACTGTGTCGGCCAGAGGAGCTACCGTGTCGGGAGTTCCCGCAGTCTGTGCTGCAAGGAGACTATCAGTAGCAGCAATGAGGTCTTCGCGGGTGCATTGTGCTACGGCCTGAGCTGCAAGGAGCCCTAGAGCGACGAGAGTGAGTCTCAACATCTTCAATATTGCCTATGGGAACTGGTACCAAGTAGAAGAGGAAGGGAAACTTGAGATAACTGCCATTCTTACATCTGGGGCGAGTCGGGGTAGCTCCTCCTAAATATGAATTATTACATGATGTCAAAACCGGCAAAGAAGATGATACTGTCGTACTCGAAGAGAATAGCCATATGAATTTTGTGTGGGGTTGTTTCGGCAATTCCACAGAGCTGGAAGATCATCATCCGCCCATCAAGTCTAGAAACCAGACGATTAGCACCTAGTAGAAGTCGTTGCCACTTTCGTCACCTCGATTAAGACTCAACTTAAATTTAACGAACCCTATTACTTAATATGTTCCAAGAAGTGCCTGTAGTTTTATGTTCTTCTAACTATGGGGAAAGGATGTATGGAGATAGGCAATGGTAAACGATATACCCGAGAGCCGGGAAAGATCCATCTTCATAATTATTCTATCTTTACCTCAAATGACTTGAGGCGATTAATCTATTCTTAAATAGTATTATAAAGAAAGCTCATATCCTTTTGTACTTCATATCCGTAAATGAAGATTAGGGCAACTTAGGTTTCTTAGACTGTTTTCTAGATATTCGTCACAAGAGTATGTCGTTATCTTCTTCCCTTCCCTTAACTCCTTGAAATGTCTTTGGTTAAAGATTGTTAGAGATTCCTTCTGGGTTAAATTTGTGAAATTTATTTATTTGAAAATTCAAGTGTTGTGCTTGAAAGGACAATGAAAAGGGAGTGGTAAAGGTACCCGGGGGAGAAACGAATTGGTTTCTATTTCGATGGCTAAAAAAAGGCTACAATTCTATTTTATAATTACCTATATTTGAATATATTTCACATTTGCTAGATTTTAAGTGATGCTATTCAAATTGCATCCGTATAGTATCTAGAAAGCTGATCGTCATTAGCGCACGGAACTCCAGGCGTAAATAGGCCCTATGCCCGCTACGCTGGTCCAAACGCCTCTTCTAGAATACAACGCGTGTCCCACTACTAACAAATGAATTTTTTTTTTTTTTTTTTTTTTACAATATAGACCACGAAGAAATGGAAAACCAAAAGCCAGAAGTGTACAGGCTGCAGCTGTGCGACCGAGGACTGCATCAGAGAAAGTTAAGCTTACGAATACGAAGGGTATTATGACAAGAAATGAATCATTGAGTAAGAAGCGCAAGGCGGGTATGTCATTCGAAGAGGAACTCGCAGCTCTCAATCGTAACCTAGACGCCATCGTTGGTTCTGATATTTTCGAAGACGAGATGATGCTTAGTTACGACATTGTGCGTAATTGGATCGGAAAGTTACTCGAGGTCAATATAATGAACAAGATCGAATTTTCTCAAGTTATTGAGTGCAGTACAAATACCCTGAATTAGGTACTTTTCTGAGATAAACCGAGCCCAAAAAATGGCCAGAATAGTTTCGCATATCACAACACTTAGACATGGCTAAAGCAACGCCAAACAGCGAAGTCAGCGAAGTCAGCGATGCCGAATACGAACAAGAAGTAAACGCAAAAGGCCAATTCTACGAGTTCAAGCATATGCAAGTAGCGTCCCAAGGTGTCATCAATGGCGGCTCTATTCTCGGACATTAAGCACATCTGCTTGGACGATGAGGAGATAGACTCATGCGACGAGATTCGACGGAAGATCAATGCGCATCTGGGAAACCCCGAGAGTAACACAGTCATAATTATGTCGTGATCTGTATGCACAGCTCAATGCGCCCACGGTTAAGTGCATCCAGTCCAAACAACTTAACGACTTCCGTCGTGGCTACGGTGCTAAAACAGGAACTAAGAGCACTGTATTCTATACCGCATATGAGGTATATTTCGAAAAGCTACGTCTTGCACAGGGTAAGCCTAATACGAAGCAGGGCCTGGATATGGAGGATATCTTGGTATGGAGAGGAGGGTTCGATCGTGAGACTGATAATAGGACCGTGTAAGAGTCGTCCGTCTAGAGGACTTTGCAGATTTATACAGGAGGTACTTACTAGATTCTAGGTTCGTTGGATTAGCAAGCTCGAGTCCCTACGTTTACTCTGATCGTTATGGGCGCATTATTTCGACGCCCGTGTACCTATAATGCGACTTGAGAAGGAGTCCTAAATCATGCCAGGTAAAATCCCGATCGCAAGATCATATCTTTCATTCTTCTAAGTCCACCCTTTCTAATATCTAATATAACTAATGCATTAATGTTAAGGACATATCTTGGAGTAGAACCGTCTGCAGTCACTACACCCGTCCTCTTCCATATATTACGTATGAAATAAGAAAGAAAAAGGCTCTATATCTTCTCATTTCTAGGTCGCCTTGGGACTTATCATTGTCAAGATCCTATGGTAATACTGGAGTCCCACTCCAGTAAGAGCAGCCGCAATGACCACTCCGATATAGGCTGATGGATTGTAGTAGCTATGGTTCCTTGATAACGCATTCTTTGACTTCTTCCCCTTGACAATAGGATGGTGGGCGTAAGGTATTTTCAAGTTTTTGGTATCAGACTTCTCTTCCAGCCAATCCAGGACAGGGGCACGGGAGACGACTGGCCCATATATGCGGTTTGTGCTGTATACTCCGAAGCTAGTGTAAGGGATGATGTATTTAGTCATGATCTTATCCATTGGGCTGAGCCACGCGTAAGCTCGAGCACGACGCATGGACATGTCATGAACTATTGGCTCATCCTTTTTCCGCTCCTCCTGGTAGTCGGCGAATACCGCTTCTAAGGCTTTCGTATCCGGTGACCGAGTAGTCTCGAGTAAGCGTCGGAGCTTATTCACGAGGACAACTACATCGGCCAAACCGCTATTATATCCTAATCCGGCGTGAGGCTCTAGTTTCCGAATAGCATCACTTGCGAGGACGATACGATTCCAATACCATTTGTCTACACGACCCTCCTCCAGGTTGATCATACCAAAGTTTCCATCCTGTAGGCCGAAAACGTCGCGCACTCTCATGCCGGGAGCGGTGTACAGATGTCCCCATCTCTGTATGGCCTCCTCCTTATCCTTTTCGGTATATTTGATGCGTTCTGACGTAGGTTTATCAAGCGCTTCATACACGCCGAACCATGCTAGAGAGTTACCAGTGAGAAGCTGAGTTGATACACGTCCTGACGCGCATTCGTGATTGACATTATTTGGTAATGTCGGAGGAATAGGTATACTTCCAAAGACCATCCTGTATGTGGTGACGTAGGGACTCTTAGGGGTTTCCGATATGCTCGGAGCTGCCCTACCCTCCTCCATCGCCTGCATGCATTGGCGAACTCTACTGTGAACGCCGTCTAAACCTATCACAATGGAGCCCCTTTCCACGGTACCATCGGTACACTCGACGACCACTCCATCATCTGACACGTTTACTTTGAAGACGTGCTTCTTGACCTTGATTCGTGCTTTCGCACTGTCAGGCAGGCTTTGATATAAGGCTTCAATGAAGAGCGGGCGATGAGTAACCTTTAATCCGTACCCGTGGCTAGATCACGATAACTATAAGCTTGGTTCCATACTCATTACCTTGGTTTTGGATTGACGTACTTTTTTTTGATCAACTCTCCGGGGTTCCACGATGTGAATATGGACCCGTCGTCGGCAGACATGGTGACTCCATTGTCGATAGGGTTAAGAACAGGCTCCAATTTATCTTGTAGATCTAATTGGTCAAAAATGCGAAATGTCGGCGGCCACAAGCTTAGGAGAGAGCCAAGTTCGGGTGTTAAATTCTCATGTCGTTCAAGTATAACAAAGTCGATATCCGTTTTGGATAATATATGTGCTGCAGTAAGACCCACGAGTCCGGCTCCGACAATTACGATACGAAACGGTTTCTCTACAGTAGCCATCTTTTAACTCGGTTATAGTCTCTTCTCTTCCGGATATAACACAACGGCTTGCGGTTGATTCGAGATGATCCTAGCAGGTCTACGGAGGTGCAGAGGGAACACATTAAAAAAACCCAAAATTTGTCATTATACCCACCCCCACGTATAACCATATTTTTTTTAAAATTCGATAAGCGAATATATATAACTTAATGAAATAAATCGATAAAAATAAACGTGATATAGTAAAATTTATATATAATTTTAAATTATTTATATAATTTTTTTTTAAAAATATAAATGTTTTTATATTATATTATATTTATTTTTTTATTTTTAAAAATAAAATTTATTATTTATAAAATTAATAAATCATTTTAATAAATTAAAATAATACGATAATATAAACTTTTTTAATTTGTGCGTTTATTAATTATTTACGTAATATTTATTAATTATTTTTTTTTTTTTTATTAATGTTTTATAATATTTATTTTTAAATTATTTTTTTTTCTTTCTTATCAATCCTAATTTTATTTTCCTTCACTTTAAATTTACGTTCTTTTCCTCACTTCCCCTCCTCTCCTCCTCTCCCCTTTTGTTTTTTTTCTTTTCCTTCCCCCCTTCTTCTCCCCCTTCCTCCCCTCCTTCCTCCCTCCCTTCCTCCCTTTTCCCCCGTTCTCTTCTTTTCTTCTTTTTCTTCTTTTTCTTCTTTTTCTTCTTTTTCTTTCTTTTCTTTCTTTTCTTTCTTTTCTTTCTTTTCTTTCTTTTCTTTCTTTTCTTTCTTTCTTTCTTTTCTTTCTTTTCTTTCTTTTCTTTCTTTTCTTTCTTTTCTTTCTTTTCTTCCGTCCTTTTCCTCCCGTTTTCTTTCCCTCTTTCTTTCTCCTCTGTTTCTCCCCCCGTTTTTTTATTCTTATTTTATGCATTAAAAACTTATTATTTAATATATCATGGCTAAAACTTACCCTATTCATTTAAAGGTTTATATGTAATAAACAATATAGTTTTAATCGGTTTTTTTTGATTTACACCCCTTTACCCTTGGGGTCAGTCCAATAATTTTAGCGTTTTTTTAATGTGTTCCCTCTGCACCTCCGTACAGGTCTTATTCGAAACGTTCTAGAAGTAGACTCTTTTCCAAAAGCTTGCCTATTAAAATATATTTTAACGCGTCGAAGGTGACAAGATCCCTGTCGAACGCACGTATCTCACTTTAGCCGGCCGGTGGTCAAGTGGATATGGTGCAAAAGTGGTGAAGGCCAAGTTAGTAA
>NW_022984688.1:0-17992 GCF_008694065.1 Daldinia childiae | reverse complement strand
CCTATGTACATAGAAAATATCTAAGCTTCAATTAATTGAGCTTTATGTACTCACAGACCACTTTTTGGCATGTGCATCATCATCATAAATCACGGGAATACTTCGTACCTTAGTGGGGCCTTCAACCTTATTTTGTGTACGTACCTGCATCAGCCTGTCCTTTTCAGTTTTGAGCCTCAACTCTAAACTTCTAAACTTCCCATCGCGTCTCATCAAATATGCTAACGCTACTTATGCTATCTTTAGGTTCTCATTCAGCTTCTATAGGAATTACTATAATGCTGATGTAGTATTGATGATAAGCTTATTGTTGCTAGGAATCAATATTCCCATAGTCGATTAAAATACGCGAATCCTGTATAACTTTCGCCATGTCTAATCCAGCACCACAAAGTGCTGGAACTGGAGGTGCATCTAGCAATAACTTCACCCCCCAACCGCAGCCGTCAACTACAACTCCAGGTGTTGTTAGCAACCCCACCACATCCTCAGCTTCCACAGCAACTGGGAGTAGCAATCAGAATCTTAACCAAATCGTAAGCCGTAACTTATCTTTTTAATTACGTACCTACCTCCTAGTTATTTTTATTCTTACAACAAACTTTCACTCCTGAATGTCATCATCTTCAAATTTCGTACGCCATCTTCGTCACCATCTTCTGGAAGCAAGCTGTTCCATCACTACAAACACCCATTTTCCAATCTCTTATATTCTTCATTAATCGGTAATTACCAAATTAACACTCGATATCTATTTATCTTGTGCCAGCCTAAGATTAAAACACGCGCGCAAGCATACCGGTCTATTAAATCCGTATCATCATTCAGACCATTTTCTATCTACATTCATAACTCATCATCATGTCTAAACGTCCTGCTCCTCAACTTCCATTCCAGAATGAGGTTCTAAAGAGGCCTAGAGCTTCCGGCGAGCATATCCCCATGAGTCAAACTAGTTTCCAGAATTCTAATACACCAAAACCTCCACAAAGACCCTTCCATGAACTAGTATGCTTGGTTTTGCATTGCCTTTTCCCTTTCACCTTACTTGTACTTTATTTAGTATTAAACAAGGCTAATTACGTCGTTTAGGTTACCGATTACCTCATTAAGAAAGGGTATAACCGTACAGAAGAAATATTCCGCCAGGAGGTGAAGGATATTAACGAGAACGGGAAACCTCGAGATCATAATGATGCAGTGGCCCCAAACAAGTTCCTCCCCGCAGGAAAGTATCTGAGGGCGTTCAAACATTTTGCACGATGGATTGATAACGGAGTCGATCTTTACAAGGTATGTATTATTCCTAGCTAAATACTAGATGACGGTCATCTTACCCGTGGATAGTTTGAGCTGGGGAAGATTCTTTGGCCTCTCTTCATTTATTCCTACCTCCGCTTGGTTAGCCAGGCTTCCTATACTCATGCACAGGAACTTATGGAACAAATCCGGAGCCGGTTTCAAAAAACGCATCATGACGAGTTGAAGAGTCTGTCTACCATAACCCTCTCCGTACACGTCCGGGAGAACGCGTTCGCCAAGGCGTATCTAGAGAACCAGTACGTCATTCCGATTAGCAAGTCTCTAACGGGACATCTATTCCACTTTTTAGAACGAGAGTTGGAACAGTGCGGAGCCATAGTTCTTGATATTATACAGCAACACTGTCGTGTTGATTCTGTGGATCGGGGTCCTATCGAGCCGTTTAGCTTCGAAGCTATTTACCGCCGTGCTCGTCATCAAGAACTTGATGAAGTCGACATCCAAGAGGGTATCCCAGGTGTCTCCAGCCGTAGTGGCCTTTCCAACCGCAACATCCTCGATAATACCGCCGCCCTGAAGCTTGGACCACTCCCGATAGATCCCGATCTTCGGGGCGATGTTGTTGCTGAGCTGGAAGAAGAGGATAGACTTCGTCCACCTCGAGAAGGATTACCTACATTAGTAGAAGAATTCAATGCCATGCATCCTATCAAGAGAGAATCAGGCGATTCTCCACAGCGAACAGATATTCCATACCCTCCATCAAGAGCAAGAGACGTCGTCATGGAAATGCAGAAAGTTCGAGAAAATCGAGATCGGTTCAGAATTGAAGGTCGTACCGGTGGTGTAGGCCCTGGTGTTTCAGTTTGCATGTTTACATTCCACAATCATCTCGGGAGGTAAGAATTACTTTAGCTTGCTAGCTTAGAATTCCGCGTTAACGTCATCTAGCATCTCGTGCATGGACTTCTCGAAAGACCAAGAACTTGTGGCGGTAGGAACTACAGAATCATACATTCGCGTATGGTCTCTTGACGGCAAAGCTTTGAAGTCTCGTCTGGGGCCCGAGAAGGACATGAAAGTTAACAACCGCAAGTTGATCGGCCATTCTGCTCCCGTCTATTCCGTGGCTTTTTCGGATGCTGTAGCCAACTTAGATCGTAATATTTACGAAGGCTCGCCTCAGCCGGAGACAGATACCAAGCTTCTTCTTTCCTCTTCGGCCGATGGCCAAGTACGATTGTGGTCTCTTGAGGTTTGGACCTGCCTTTGCATATACAGGGGTCATGATGGCCCGGTCTTCTCTCTCTCGTGGAGTCCACATGGTCACTACTTCGTGACTGGCGGGTGGGATAAAACCGTCAGAGTTTGGTCGCAAGACCACGCATCGGCACAACGTCTCCTTGTCGGCCACGACACCGCCATTTCGGCCGTGGCATGGCATCCTAATGGCACGTATGTATTCTCAGCTTCTGACGAGACAGACAAATCGATCCGCATGTGGTCTGTGGTCAGTGGCAACTGCGTTCGTATATTTACTGGCCATACTGAATACATATCTGCAATGGAGTGTGCCCCTAACGGCAAGATCCTCGCGTCAGCTGATATCGGTGGTAACATCTTTCTATGGGATATAGATAAGGCTACCCGTATTAAGCGTTGCCGTGGCCATGGACGTGGTGGAATTTGGTCACTCAGTTTTAGTGTTGAGAGTAACGTGCTCATATCCGGTGGACAGGATAATACGGTGCGCGTTTGGGATGTTGAGATGCCGGCCGAAGGCAGTCGTCCCGCAAACCAACAGGACGGGGATAGCACAATTGTTGCGGTAGGTGGACAAGGCGATAACAAACAAAGCGGGCAGACAACGCAACCTGCCAGCGGTGCAGCTGGCGGTACGGGTAAGAGGAAGGGCAAGGACGTCATGATAACACCAGACCAGATTAGCGCGTTTCCGACGAAGAAAACACCTGTCATGAAGGTTCAGTTCACCCGTATGAACCTCGTGCTAGCCGGCGGATGTTACTATCCCGAGACTCAGGATACGACTCGATAAATTCTACGCCTCGTTTGTTACCTTATCGACCCGGAATTATCAACCCTTTCTCAATAGATTATTGCCTATATTTAGGAGCACACGTTTTGATAAGTTGGTTATCTTGTTAACCATATACTGGCACGAAGCATGTCCCTTCGGCACGGCGTTATTAAGTATAACTTAATGCAAACAAAAAAAAAAAGCTGATTATACGAATATGTAGAAACACTGGAAGGGGGATTGAGATGGCTCTCCATGGACTGCATTCTCTAAATAGGAGGATGTTAGGAAGTTAATCGTCGATGGAAGTGTTACAGGAAGCAACTTGATTAATCTGATACCATTCTGCGTGTGAATACGGGCCAAAATTTGGCAGCAGGTAGTAAATGCGAACCCTTTTCATTAAGATTCTAGACCCCGTTGCTTAATGCCAGGCCGTGTTTTCATTATCCTAACTAGTTCACTGTGAACCATATCGAAGCAGTTTATCTCCTGGCTTTGTTTCCGTAGCTCCCGCACACGTTCTGTAAACCGTTCATCTTCTAGCACGCGTTCAACGCCCCCTCTAACCTGCTCAACTGATGGTTTCGCGCAACCAAGGTCGATTCCGATCCCGGACCAGGCTACTCGTCGCGAGTTTTCCGTTTTATCCATTCCTTCGCCCGCGACTACCATGGGGACCCCGTTCGCAATACCATGGTTCACAGCGCCGAATCCCGCGTTATGTATCCATACGTTAGCGTGGGCTAGTGCCGCATCGTACGAAAGGTAGTTAGCAATACGAGCGTTAACCGGAATCTCAATATCGACACCGTAGCTAGATAGGTTGGCATCCTTCCACCCGAGAATGGCAACAACCAGCACGTCCGACCGGTTAGCGAAGGCACGCAGTGTAGGTACGATCAAATCGTAGGGGTTTATCTCTACGGTACCTTGCGCGACGACGATAACCTTCTTTTTTGCGGCGCGACGCGGATCTGAGGGTAGAAGGGTAGAAAGGGCGGTATTAAATGTGAGTTCAGACCACCAAGGGAAGTTAGGGGTTTTATATTACGAGCAGGAGCAGGAGAAGGAGAGGATGGCTGTTCTCCGGATTTGCAACTCGGTGGCGGGCCTTGTACTAGCCCTGCAAACTTGAAGCCAGGAGGCCAATCGCTGCGTGGATATTCAAACCCAGGAACGCCAAGCTGTAGGATAGTATCATGGCACAGATAATTTGCGCCTGAGAGGAATATTTCATCGACGCAGCGATCAGCACCCGCCTCGCGCATCTTAGTGACTAAGAGTGCGGCTAGGTAGCTGGTTTTGCGCTCCCAACTTCTTTCCCAAAGATTTGCGTTACGCACGCGGCCGTCTGGTGACGAGTCAAAGGGGAAGGGATACCCAGCAGGCGGTAAGTCGACACTACGGATCGCAGGTATAGTCACCGATACGCACAATGATCCCAACAGAATTTCTTCCAATTTCAAATCATGGGGAAGTGATGCGCCATAGAACAGCGGTAAAGTACCATAGAAGAACGCCTCGGCTAATAAGATAATCTTGCGCTCCGGATCACGAGTCTGCAATACTCTCAAGGCGTCTACGAAGCAGGACCATTGCGTAGGAAGAGGGTCAAGACACTGCTTGCGCAGATCAACCAGCACGCGGTCAGCCCAGTGCAGTGCTGCGTATTCAGGAAAAGGTGGGTTTTCATAATACGCCTTATCGTCGAGGTCGGCATCTTCTCGTAAAGGCAAAAAAACGGCGCCGGTCGCTTCTATACCTCGACGGTGCGCGGTCGGTCCTAAGAAGAAGGTCTCCCAGCCTAATGCATGAAGGGCTGTAGCTATGCGGATTAGGGGAGAGAGGTGTCCCGTTAAGGAGTGACAGACGATTAGCACAAAGGGGCGGTGTGTTTCGGCTTGAATCGGCTTCAGGTCGGTCATTGCGAGTTTATGTGTTTATGTGTTTTCGCTTGGGTTCGGCTTCGAAATAACTAGAACTAATATGACCTAAGTTTTACACTAATCAAGTAACTCAGATGCTAAAATATTAAAGATTAATACCTAAGGTAAGACTATTAGGCAAGCACCTTCCCATAAAGTACTTTCTTTAGGGTGTGTTGCTGTGCCTTAACCTTGGGTACCTTATTGTGCTGCCTAGAACTTTACCTAGGACCTAGGTACATAAGTGCCCGGATGAATTCCATTACATGTGACTAGGGAGCTGACTAAGCCCCCTTTCCCCCTTTTACTTGAACACGGTGGATAAGAGGTTGCTATACCTTAGGTACCTAAGTTACCTATATAAAGGCATTACCTAGGTAGGTATTTTCTTAGTATCTTTTTAATGGATTGGAACTATCCAATAAAGAACCTATTAAAGAAGTAGTATACCTGTATATAATGCATTGTTTTAGAGGCACTTAGAGGCTGTCTTAATTTTAAAATCTATTAGAAGCGCCAGAAATGTTTTTGCTAACTTGGTATTTCAAACTTTTAATAACGTTGCTACGATTTCTTTCTAAAAGTAGACCCGGGGAGGCGATCAACAAACTTGCGTGAACTACTCATGGTCTGTGGTGATCATCTTATTCATAATAGTCGTATACACTCGATAAATTCTACCCGAGGATCAAAATTCACGAAAGTATCTAAGTGTTTACGTACCTAAAATAACAATGTGCTTTTTATAGGTCTCTTTACATTAAATGCATTGTCCTTAACAATTAACTATTGTTCATATTTAAAACGTAGTCTTCCTTATAGCTATCTTTGTATGCTATAATACCTTTCTCTCTTTCAGTAAATTTTACAATGAACTCGAGTCAAACATACGCCCGTATATACTAACAAGATATACTTATATGATACAAAATAGTCACGGTATCCGTTTATAGCTTCATGTTCTCCGACACTTGGGAATATGACCAGAGAGGGCAGGAATTAAAAATAGTTTCTTGTTCTTGACAACCCCCTCAGCAGCAATTTCTATTTCTATTGTCAAACTTAGGTCTCCGGTTGAAGACTGAAATTTAAGAAACTATAGAGCATGGCGCAATATGAAGGAGCTGAGCTCGAAGTCGACGAAATCATTGCACTATATTTCGATCTGGACGGAGCTTCCTGCCCGTCGGACTTAGATTTCAGTCATGATTCATCTCAAGATTCTAGTAAGTTTGATACAGACGTAGCAGGCTCTACGACTACCGATGATAATGGAGATAGTGGGTATATATCAGAATCATGGCAAAATATGGAACGTATAAACTTTTCCGGCGGCAGTGGTTGCTATGTGTGGCCTGAAAGTTCGTACGTGATGATGGGCTCAGGAGGGCCATCGGTTTGGGAGGTTTATGGGACTCTTGGAATCAGATGGGATAGTTGGTTCAATTTTCAGGGGAATACTAGGTCTGTTGAGAAGGAATACCGCTTTCCTAGCGAATATGCTGGGATTGACTGGCCACAACTGATTCGAGAAGCTTACCAGGTATCATATTAGAATAGTGATGTGTTCCATCGTATATTGGTAATTGTGTAGTGGTTTACTGATCTTACTCTACTATCTAATAGATATCTATAAGCACTATGTCTTAGGTAATCAGTAGATATAAAATAGAAGTGAGCTTTACAAGCGGGACGCCTCTACATCATAATAGGTACATGTGATGTAATTAAATATCTTGGTGGCAATATAATTGTCTTTCAGCAGGATGAAAGTTACCTGTTCTCAGAATCTGATAATGTCACATTACCCCTAATTCTAAAGACCATCTGTCATAATAAAGTCATGTATAAACTAACGAGAAGCAGTCACGACGAATAGCTACCTAGGTAGGGGGCTAAAAATTTAGATTAAGCCACACTTCTAGATGGTCGTGGTATCATCAAATCTCGGGGTAATAGCGACATGTTTGCTGACAGATTACCCTGAGAGTTTGCTTTCTGACAGTCCGGGTGAGGGTAATGGTCACCGACCTTGGCAACAAAACACCGAAATATCTCACTCCATCTGCAGGTCTTTGGCTTGCAGCTTTGCATCCACTCTACCACTTTCACCCCCAACTCGAACCAAGTGAAACATGGTCGACTATCTATTATCTAAAACATGTCTTCGCCCCGGCGCCACTGAATCAGCAAAAGCAATGATAACCACCTACCTAAGGTTCATGTGACAATATATAATAGGTACTCATCGATTGATTGATTTTCTTCGTTCATTTCCGCCAGTTCAAAGTAGAGAACTACCTTAGCTTTCAGCTCGAAAAAACTAAAGGTATTATAATAGTTGCTGCATTGTCATTCTTACGTAAAATACCTACCGTAATGTGAGGCTGGGCTACAAGGTAATAATGATTGCCTATTACAATTACTAATAAATACTGCTAGATAATACATTAGGTTAGTATTTTAAGAGTGTCTTACAATACGTGGTAGGCTGGTTTCTTCCCGTAACTGGCGTCCTTTGTTGTGCTAACGTAAGACTTCGCATACCACCAAATAAGATATATCCGCATCATACATCTCGTGCTAAAGGTGTGAAGAATTGTCGAATGCGTACGACGTGAGCTGACAGCTGAGTCAGGCACATGATAAGCTCTTGAGCACACCGGGTGAACCCCATCGGTAGGTTGTTAGAGTTCCTTGCGGAACAACGAATTTGTTTCCATGCTGTTTAGTTCCACCTCGTGACAATCGGAGTATCATAGAGACGTGTAAGGCTATAAGTACTGAGGCATATATCCCTCAGATAGTCAGCATCGTATGAAGTGCAAAATCAATATCCATAAATTCATCCCAAGAACAATGGCAACCATCACAGGTATCAGTGGTAACCAATATATACCAGGAGCAAAGGAATACGATGAAGTAAAGTATCAGTACGCGACATCAACTTATGGCAAGGAACGCGACCTCAACCCAGGATTAATTGTCCAACCTAAGACGAAGGAGGATATTGTACTAACCCTCAAGTATGCTAAAGAGAAGAAAATCGCGGTAGCCATCAAGACAGGCGGCCACCAATATAGTGGAGCTTCGTCTACGAGCGCTCCAAATATTCAGCTGGACCTAGAGCATTCATTTAGGGGTCCAGAGGATCGAGCTATCTTCGAGAAAGATGGAAAGGCATATGCTCGTACCAGCGTTAGCTGGAGCCTTGGGGAATTCAATGCTTGGGTTACGGAACATAAGCTGTTTGTACCTCATGGGCAATGCACTGAGGTTCATGTCGGCGGACACGCACAAACTGGAGGTAATATCCCCCTTGTTGAAAGTCCATATAGAAGTTGCAGTTTTTAAAAGCATCAGTTACTAATAGGAAATAGGTTACGGTCAACTGGGACGTAGTTTCGGGTTATTCGGGGACCACATACTATCTCTCGAGATCGTAGACACTGACGGAAACTTCAAGGAAATCACCAAATCTACTGACCCAGATCTCTTTTGGGCTTTCTTAGGTGGCAGTCCCGGTAACCTTGGAGTCTTGACTCATTTCACTATCCAGATGCACCGCGACCAAGACTATAACGGCTCTAAGGGTATGAAGGCAATGTACCTCTACGACACCCAAACCTTGAAGCGTCTAGTTGACATCCTTGTTGAGATGTCTGACAATGAAAACTTTCCTCGCAACTACGACTTTTGTATCAGCGTGCTTAGCTCGGCATTTCCTCTACTCGATCTATGCCCAGGAATTGACGAGTGGATGGCACGGAAGCACCCAGAGTACTACGGCAAAAATGGACTGATTGCGTGGCCGCGTACCATTGTCGTGTTTGCGCAGTGGGTGCCGTTCGAGAGTGGTGACGTGTGCGATAATTCATGGTTTGATCGTATTAAGGAGGGCTCCGACTGGATTCTTGGTAACAGCAATGTTCAGGAGAAGCCCATGTCGCAGCTCACTGGTGACTGGATTTTCCGTAACGTGCGCGAGTTTGAACACCCATACGTCAAGCGTACTTACAGTACTCGTTCGCACACGCTTGCTAAAGACGGTTGGGCCGACTGGGTTGTCAACCGTATCGATTCTATCATTCGACCCGAACACAACCGGTGCTGGTTGTCGGCACAGCTACAGTGTTTCGGTGGGAAGAACTCCATGTTCACGCGGAATGCAGGAAACGGTACGGCGTACAGCTGGCGAGACACGAGTATCTTGTGCACAATGGACTGCTTCCACAGCGATGAAACTAAAACGCGAGCTGAAGACTGGCAAAAGGTGAACGATGAGGAGGCCATCGGCCCCAACGGTATCTTTTCAAAAGAGGACCGCCGTGTGCTCTGGGGCTCGTACGGAGAATGGGATTTGGATGCTGTGTGGAACTGTTACTATGAAGATAGGGTAAAGTATGACAAACTTCGTGAGATTAGAAAGAGAGTTGATCCTTATGGGATCTTCACGCCAAATCCCTTTTCCGTCAAGCGAGCAGAATAATTTCTTTCTTTAGTCTTAGGATTGAGCAGCTGATTGGAGGTAACGAGATTTCTAAGTCTATAAGGATGGTGGGTAATATAGCTGTGGCGCGTTCCGTACTACATAGGTAGATACCATGATCTACTATCACACTCCCTATTCATACCTACCTCTATGTTTGACAACTCTTAGTTATATAAGTTTCGAACTCCGAGGTGGGCTGGTATCATTTTTATTTCATGTATATACTAACTTCATATAGTTAAAGCATTAATATAATAGTTAAATTAAAAACAACTTCAGGTATCTAGTACGCCTTTGTATGCTGCCCTGAAATACTCTATACTGTAACTCTGCCATACGTCTAGCTATATAAGTCTAACACCCTTCTAATTCTAGTTTATTCGTCTAAGCCCACCCGATTCTAAATAGTTTATATCCACTCTCATCTCCACGTCCAACGCCACGGCGCTTTTCAACACCCTCCATGTTCAGAATTGCGAGATGTCGATTGTCTGAGGTTTGGGAGTATGATCCATTGAAGGCGGCTTCGACAGAGTCAACCACAGTTTCGAAGCGGCCATTCGGGCGTATAGTCATGAGTAGCCAGAACACACCCTTAGGTGCGAGCAGACGGGTCGCACAGTCTCGAAGCCACACAGCGTGCTCAGGTGCGTATACCACGTCGGTCGCTACGAGCACGTCTGCTGATAAGTCGAGCGGTGCTTCCAAGATAGGGGCGGACCAATTGAGGAAGCATGTCTCTACGCTTACCCGGCTGAGCTTGACATTAGACTGTAGATTCTCAAGAACAGCCGGATGATAGTCTGTTGCTATCAAGGTGGCATCAGATACACCGAAGTGAGGTAGCGCTTTAGCAAGAACAAGACTGACTAGTCCCGTCCCGGCACCAAGCTCGATGATACGCGGAGACGAGCCGAGGGTTTCTTGATTAAGTCCGAGCCGGTCTGGTGACGAACATAACAGGTCAGAGAAAACAATGGATGCACCCCAGCTCTGTAGGCCAACATCGGTGTGATCTGTGGAGGTTTGTGGTGCATCATTGAGTTGCACGTCTATCGAGACCTTTTCACGGATACCAGACTCCTTCAACCCAGGAGAACCCTGATTGGAGAATAACGATAGTTCGAAAGAAAATTCTCGTGTAATTCCGGAATCCTCTTCGTCATCTCCGTCCGCGAGTTTGGTGAACGAGGCAAGGATAAAGGAAGCTTTATCAACCGCCTGCTCGCGCTCGTCTTCATTACTCAGGGGTAGCTCTTCCGCGCTGGCGATTAAAGTAGTCAACCAGCGAATAGCGAAGTTACGCTCGAAGGTGTCTGCACGTAACTCGTCAAGATCATATTCCGAATCTATATCATCCTCGGAGACGTAGCCGGAGTCGATCGGTTGGACTAGTAAATCATCATGAGCCTTCCCATGTTCGAGCTGCGACTTAACTGCCCGTGGTAACGAGACGGGGCAGTACAACTCATAAAGGTTATCTAGAGCCGAGAATATTCGGTCCCTATTGAGTGCAGTCAACGAACGTAAAGGTGGCAGGCTGCTCGTAGGAGACAGCAGATGACCCGCTGGGTTCATTGGAGTCCTCGGTCAGACTCGCGGTCCGTCTCCGGGGTGGATGTCCTAACGAATGAAAAAAGGGAAAAACATGAACATAAGATAACGAGCGACTGGTGAGGGTTTTATGAATTAGGAAAAAAAAAGTGAGATGGATTATTACGTCGGGGCCTAGAACGGGCCCAACGGAGTGGATCTTGAATAAGACCCACTTGCCACACAACTTTTGTTACTATCGTGAAAAGTCTCGGCGATAGCGGTGAATGCGACGAATCCCCTGACTCGCCATTTCCCATGTGCTTCTTCCGTTGGCTACAATTGTTTTTACTTATCTTTACTTAGACAGAGCAAGATATTATAACAGGTAGGTAGGTTTATATATTTGATATTTTATCAATACTTTTTATAGATTAACTAACAACTTCATTAAATTAGGTATACAAGGTACATTCAAATCCATACGTTTCTAAATGCTTTAATCTAGGTATTACCGGTCTTCACGATGGCTGCATCCCAGCATATTCATAGTTATATCGCTCGATACGTCGAGTAAAGACGCATATTTTAGAAAATGAATTACTGCTTAGGTATCTGTCATAGTATGGTAGAATACTTATTGACCCCTATCTCTTCATGTAAGACTGTTCAAAGGTGTTTTATTTCCTATACTCCCATGTGCTATCCGTATCCGATCATTTCCTTTTCAATCAACTTGCAATACTGGGCTCTCTACAGGAATGAAACCTTTCTCTCACACTATTTAACCACCCATCACAGTTATGGTATGGACGTAGCGAAGCTTGCCTTTCTCGACTCGGAACTCGTGGCTGTCTGGAACAGTCGCAAAGTCGATGAAGATGTCAACAGCACCAAGAGTCTCGTCAATGACATAACGACGGTTGCTCAGATTGACTCCTGCAAATTAAGCGTTAGTGATCTATCAAATTCCCTCGTTGTTCTAAATAGATATGACTTACCATTGGGAACACCGACATCACACCTATCGTCGGCGGATCCAGAGCCAGTGTAAGCACCACCCTCAAGACGTGCGCAAGGGTGTCCCCAAGGGACTTGTACGGACTTGTCGTTGAAGAGGTCGGCGTAGGCATCGGCTGCGGCCTGGATCACCTCGCGGCTGTCGCGCTGGTCCTCCGGGATTGGGTCCCACTTCTCCTGGGATGCCCAGTAGAGGGTACCGGTAGCGTTGAAAAGCCAATCGCCCTGATCAGTAACGAGAGAGCTGATATTGGCGATCTTTCCGTCGGCGAAGCGCAGTTGCGTGCCTATGACGTACGGGTGCGCCTTGTCTGTGACAACGATCTCGGTGTAAGTTGCGCATTGGGTGGTGTCGTGGAGACTACGGTTGAAGTCAATATTGAGCGCGTGAGACAGTATTCCAGTCTTGATATCAGCCGTCTTAAATGCTTCCAAGTAGACCACTGTGTCGGCCAGAGGAGCTACCGTGTCGGGAGTTCCCGCAGTCTGTGCTGCAAGGAGACTATCAGTAGCAGCAATGAGGTCTTCGCGGGTGCATTGTGCTACGGCCTGAGCTGCAAGGAGCCCTAGAGCGACGAGAGTGAGTCTCAACATCTTCAATATTGCCTATGGGAACTGGTACCAAGTAGAAGAGGAAGGGAAACTTGAGATAACTGCCATTCTTACATCTGGGGCGAGTCGGGGTAGCTCCTCCTAAATATGAATTATTACATGATGTCAAAACCGGCAAAGAAGATGATACTGTCGTACTCGAAGAGAATAGCCATATGAATTTTGTGTGGGGTTGTTTCGGCAATTCCACAGAGCTGGAAGATCATCATCCGCCCATCAAGTCTAGAAACCAGACGATTAGCACCTAGTAGAAGTCGTTGCCACTTTCGTCACCTCGATTAAGACTCAACTTAAATTTAACGAACCCTATTACTTAATATGTTCCAAGAAGTGCCTGTAGTTTTATGTTCTTCTAACTATGGGGAAAGGATGTATGGAGATAGGCAATGGTAAACGATATACCCGAGAGCCGGGAAAGATCCATCTTCATAATTATTCTATCTTTACCTCAAATGACTTGAGGCGATTAATCTATTCTTAAATAGTATTATAAAGAAAGCTCATATCCTTTTGTACTTCATATCCGTAAATGAAGATTAGGGCAACTTAGGTTTCTTAGACTGTTTTCTAGATATTCGTCACAAGAGTATGTCGTTATCTTCTTCCCTTCCCTTAACTCCTTGAAATGTCTTTGGTTAAAGATTGTTAGAGATTCCTTCTGGGTTAAATTTGTGAAATTTATTTATTTGAAAATTCAAGTGTTGTGCTTGAAAGGACAATGAAAAGGGAGTGGTAAAGGTACCCGGGGGAGAAAACGAATTGGTTTCTATTTCGATGGCTAAAAAAAGGCTACAATTCTATTTTATAATTACCTATATTTGAATATATTTCACATTTGCTAGATTTTAAGTGATGCTATTCAAATTGCATCCGTATAGTATCTAGAAAGCTGATCGTCATTAGCGCACGGAACTCCAGGCGTAAATAGGCCCTATGCCCGCTACGCTGGTCCAAACGCCTCTTCTAGAATACAACGCGTGTCCCACTACTAACAAATGAATTTTTTTTTTTTTTTTTTTTTTTACAATATAGACCACGAAGAAATGGAAAACCAAAAGCCAGAAGTGTACAGGCTGCAGCTGTGCGACCGAGGACTGCATCAGAGAAAGTTAAGCTTACGAATACGAAGGGTATTATGACAAGAAATGAATCATTGAGTAAGAAGCGCAAGGCGGGTATGTCATTCGAAGAGGAACTCGCAGCTCTCAATCGTAACCTAGACGCCATCGTTGGTTCTGATATTTCGAAGACGAGATGATGCTTAGTTACGACATTGTGCGTAATTGGATCGGAAAGTTACTCGAGGTCAATATAATGAACAAGATCGAATTTTCTCAAGTTATTGAGTGCAGTACAAATACCCTGAATTAGGTACTTTTCTGAGATAAACCGAGCCCAAAAAATGGCCAGAATAGTTTCGCATATCACAACACTTAGACATGGCTAAAGCAACGCCAAACAGCGAAGTCAGCGAAGTCAGCGATGCCGAATACGAACAAGAAGTAAACGCAAAAGGCCAATTCTACGAGTTCAAGCATATGCAAGTAGCGTCCCAAGGTGTCATCAATGGCGGCTCTATTCTCGGACATTAAGCACATCTGCTTGGACGATGAGGAGATAGACTCATGCGACGAGATTCGACGGAAGATCAATGCGCATCTGGGAAACCCCGAGAGTAACACAGTCATAATTATGTCGTGATCTGTATGCACAGCTCAATGCGCCCACGGTTAAGTGCATCCAGTCCAAACAACTTAACGACTTCCGTCGTGGCTACGGTGCTAAAACAGGAACTAAGAGCACTGTATTCTATACCGCATATGAGGTATATTTCGAAAAGCTACGTCTTGCACAGGGTAAGCCTAAATCGAAGCAGGGCCTGGATATGGAGGATATCTTGGTATGGAGAGGAGGGTTCGATCGTGAGACTGATAATAGGACCGTGTAAGAGTCGTCCGTCTAGAGGACTTTGCAGATTTATACAGGAGGTACTTACTAGATTCTAGGTTCGTTGGATTAGCAAGCTCGAGTCCCTACGTTTACTCTGATCGTTATGGGCGCATTATTTCGACGCCCGTGTACCTATAATGCGACTTGAGAAGGAGTCCTAAATCATGCCAGGTAAAATCCCGATCGCAAGATCATATCTTTCATTCTTCTAAGTCCACCCTTTCTAATATCTAATATAACTAATGCATTAATGTTAAGGACATATCTTGGAGTAGAACCGTCTGCAGTCACTACACCCGTCCTCTTCCATATATTACGTATGAAATAAGAAAGAAAAAGGCTCTATATCTTCTCATTTCTAGGTCGCCTTGGGACTTATCATTGTCAAGATCCTATGGTAATACTGGAGTCCCACTCCAGTAAGAGCAGCCGCAATGACCACTCCGATATAGGCTGATGGATTGTAGTAGCTATGGTTCCTTGATAACGCATTCTTTGACTTCTTCCCCTTGACAATAGGATGGTGGGCGTAAGGTATTTTCAAGTTTTTGGTATCAGACTTCTCTTCCAGCCAATCCAGGACAGGGGCACGGGAGACGACTGGCCCATATATGCGGTTTGTGCTGTATACTCCGAAGCTAGTGTAAGGGATGATGTATTTAGTCATGATCTTATCCATTGGGCTGAGCCACGCGTAAGCTCGAGCACGACGCATGGACATGTCATGAACTATTGGCTCATCCTTTTTCCGCTCCTCCTGGTAGTCGGCGAATACCGCTTCTAAGGCTTTCGTATCCGGTGACCGAGTAGTCTCGAGTAAGCGTCGGAGCTTATTCACGAGGACAACTACATCGGCCAAACCGCTATTATATCCTAATCCGGCGTGAGGCTCTAGTTTCCGAATAGCATCACTTGCGAGGACGATACGATTCCAATACCATTTGTCTACACGACCCTCCTCCAGGTTGATCATACCAAAGTTTCCATCCTGTAGGCCGAAAACGTCGCGCACTCTCATGCCGGGAGCGGTGTACAGATGTCCCCATCTCTGTATGGCCTCCTCCTTATCCTTTTCGGTATATTTGATGCGTTCTGACGTAGGTTTATCAAGCGCTTCATACACGCCGAACCATGCTAGAGAGTTACCAGTGAGAAGCTGAGCTGAGTTGATACACGTCCTGACGCGCATTCGTGATTGACATTATTTGGTAATGTCGGAGGAATAGGTATACTTCCAAAGACCATCCTGTATGTGGTGACGTAGGGACTCTTAGGGGTTTCCGATATGCTCGGAGCTGCCCTACCCTCCTCCATCGCCTGCATGCATTGGCGAACTCTACTGTGAACGCCGTCTAAACCTATCACAATGGAGCCCCTTTCCACGGTACCATCGGTACACTCGACGACCACTCCATCATCTGACACGTTTACTTTGAAGACGTGCTTCTTGACCTTGATTCGTGCTTTCGCACTGTCAGGCAGGCTTTGATATAAGGCTTCAATGAAGAGCGGGCGATGAGTAACCTTTAATCCGTACCCGTGGCTAGATCACGATAACTATAAGCTTGGTTCCATACTCATTACCTTGGTTTTGGATTGACGTACTTTTTTTGATCAACTCTCCGGGGTTCCACGATGTGAATATGGACCCGTCGTCGGCAGACATGGTGACTCCATTGTCGATAGGGTTAAGAACAGGCTCCAATTTATCTTGTAGATCTAATTGGTCAAAAATGCGAAATGTCGGCGGCCACAAGCTTAGGAGAGAGCCAAGTTCGGGTGTTAAATTCTCATGTCGTTCAAGTATAACAAAGTCGATATCCGTTTTGGATAATATATGTGCTGCAGTAAGACCACGAGTCCGGCTCCGACAATTACGATACGAAACGGTTTCTCTACAGTAGCCATCTTTTAACTCGGTTATAGTCTCTTCTCTTCCGGATATAACACAACGGCTTGCGGTTGATTCGAGATGATCCTAGCAGGTCTACGGAGGTGCAGAGGGAACACATTAAAAAAACCCAAAATTTGTCATTATACCCACCCCCACGTATAACCATTTTTTTTAAAATTCGATAAGCGAATATATGATATAACTAATGAAAAACGATAAAAAACGGGGGGATAAGAAAGGAGATAAGAAAAGTAGGGAGAGAAGGGGGGGGTGAAAAAGAGGAAAGGGGGGAGAGGAGAGATAGGGAGGGGAGGGAGGGGGAAAAAGAAAAGGGAGGAGGGAGAAAAGGAAGAAAGCAGGGGAAGAAAGGAAAAGAAGACGAGAAGAGAAACGGGGGGAAGGGGGCGGGGAGGAAGGAGGGACGGAAGAGGGAGGAAGGAGGGGGGGGAGGGGGGAGGAAGGGGGAGAAGAAGGGAGGGAGGAAAAGGAGGGAGGGAGGGAGGGAAGAGAAAGAAGAAAGGGGAGGGGAAAGGAAAGGGAAAAGGAAGAAGGGAGGGGAAGAAAGGAAAAGAAGAGAAGAAGAGAAACGGGGGGGAGGGGAGGGGAAAGGAAAAAAGGAGGAGAAAAAAGGAAGAAAAGAAGGAAGAAACGGAGAAAGGAAGAAAGGGGAAAACGGGAAGGAGGGGGAGGAGGGGGAGAGGGGGAGGAGGGGGAGGAGGGGGAGGGAGGGGAGGGAGGGGAGGAGGGGAGGGAGGGAGGGAGGGGGAGGGGAGGGAGGGGAGGGAGGGGAGGGAGGGGAGGAGGGGAGGAGGGGAGGGAGGGGAGGGAGGGGAGTACGTAATTTTAACACGTGTTATTTAAATATTTATTTATAATAAATGTTTATAAAAAAGTTTTTTTATTATTAAATTTTATGCAATTAAAAACTTATTATTTATATATATCATGGCTATAAACTTACCCTATTCATTTAAAGGTTTATATGTAATAAACAATATAGTTTTAATCGGTTTTATTTTGATTTACCCCCTTTACCCTTGGGGTCAGTCCAATAATTTTAGCGTTTTTTTAATGTGTTCCCTCTGCACCTCCGTACAGGTCTTATTCGAAACGTTCTAGAAGTAGACTCTTTTCCAAAAGCTTGCCTATTAAAATATATTTTAACGCGTCGAAGGTGACAAGATCCCTGTCGAACGCACGTATCTCACTTTAGCCGGTGGTCAAGTGGATATGGTGCAAAAGTGGTGAAGGCCAAGTTAGTA
>NW_022984687.1:0-19411 GCF_008694065.1 Daldinia childiae | reverse complement strand
GATCTTAAAGGTAAAGCACACAACCTCTTACTTCGTTTTCCAGTAGTGAATCTGACAATATGCTGGAGGGACCGAAAAGCGAGACTCCTTAATCGCGATCGAGAAAAAATACCAGCAAGAATGGGAAAGCCAAAGACTTTTCAATGCTGACGCGCCATCAACGGCTGATATCCCTCTCCATTCTATCTCCGCCGCCGAGTTGCGAGAGAAATTCCCAAAATTCTTCGGAACAATTGCCTTCCCTTATACAAATGGGCGTCTCCATGTGGGCCATGCCTTTTCGTTCAGTAAGGTCGAATTCCATGTCGGCTACAATCGTATGAAGGGGATCAATGTCCTATGGCCGCAAGGATATCACTGTACTGGCTTGCCGATCAAAGCGTCCGCCGACAAGCTCGCCAAGGAGATCGGGATGTTCGGCCAGGAGTTCGAGAAGTACAAAGAGGAAGATGAGCCCGTAGCTCAGACAGTTGCCGCGCCGGCCCAGAGGGAGAGGGAGGATGTGACAAAATTTACCGCAAAGAAGGGCAAGGCTGCCGCGAAGGCCGTTAAAATGAAGTACCAATTTCAGATTATGCAAGCCATGGGCATTCCTGTCCAACAAATACACCTCTTCGCCGACCCGGCCTACTGGCTCGAGTATTTCCCACCTCTCTGCAAGCTCGATCTGAGCAACTTTGGAAGTAGGATCGATTGGCGCAGACAGTTTGTCACAACGGATGCTAATCCATACTTCGATGCATTTGTTCGTTGGCAGATGATCCGACTGAAGGAGTTGGATAAGATTAAGTTTGGAAAACGGCATACTATCTACTCAATTAAAGATGGGCAGCCCTGCATGGACCACGACCGCAGCGAAGGAGAGGGTGTTAACCCTCAATTATATGTGGCAATAAAGATGCGGGTACTCGACTTTGCCTCCAAGGCTCAAGAAATCCTACAAGGAAAGCTTCCCGATGGTGCTAAAGTATACTTGGTACCGGCAACCCTACGAGCGGAGACCATGTATGGACAAGTGGCTTGCTTCGTCTCGCCGAAGATTACCTATGGCGTCTACGAAGCCGCCCCTGGGGAATACTATGTGATGACAGAAAGAGGTGCCAAGAACATGGCCTACCAGGAAATATTCGCCCAAGAAGGTGTTATTAAGAAGGCAACCGAGATTGATGGCTCGGATCTCATTGGGTCACTGGTCAATGCCCCTCTTAGCTTCCACAAGGATGGAGTTCGTGTACTTCCCATGGATTCGATACTTGAGACCAAAGGTACTGGTGTAGTGACATGCGTGCCTTCGGATTCGCCCGATGATTATGCCACGATAACGGACTTGGCTAAAAAGGCGGACTATTACAAGATCCAGAAGGAGTGGGCGGAGCTCGATATTATCCCTATTATCCAGACGCCTACTTCTGACTTGCTCGCCCTGGAACTAGTCAAAAAGTTGAAGATTGCGTCTCCGAAGGATGTGAAGCAACTTAAAGAGGCTAAAGAGATAGCCTACAAGGAGGGTTTCTACCAGGGTCACATGTTAGTAGGAGACTTTAAAGGTGAAAAGGTAGCAGATGCCAAGCCCAAGGTTCGAGCTCAACTGATTGAAGCTGGCCTTGCCTTCGAATACGCAGAGCCTGAGAACAAAGTTGTCAGCAGGAGTGGCGATGAATGTACGGTCGCACTCATGGAACAGTATTATATCGACTACGGAGAGGATTCATGGCGCACAATCGCTACTAACTATGTCGAGAACAAGGATGGAGATGGTCTCAACACTTACTCGAGCGACGCGCGCAACGCATTCTTGGGAGTGCTTGATTGGCTCAAGCAATGGGCATGCGCCAGAACATACGGTCTCGGCTCAAAACTTCCATGGGCGCCTGAATTCCTAGTGGAAAGTCTAAGTGATTCGACTATTTATATGAGTTACTATACCGTCGCTCATTTCCTCCACAGTGACCTCTTCGGACGGGAGAAAGGCAGCGGCAACATTTCACCAGAACAAATGACTGACGAGGTTTGGGATTATATCTTTTGTCGCACGAGTCTGACCGATGATATCCTGGCCAAGTCGAAAATCCCCAAAGAGACCCTAGAGTCGATGCGCCGCGAATTCGAATACTTCTACCCCCTTGACCTGAGAGCGAGCGGCAAGGACCTAATCAACAACCACCTTACCTTTTTCCTATACAACCACATCGCACTATTCCCTAGGGAGTACTGGCCTAAGTCTATTCGAGTAAACGGGCATCTTCAGCTTAATGGTGAAAAGATGTCTAAGAGCACTGGCAATTTCATGACCCTCGATGATGGTAAGCCTGTGCCAAGTATTTGATATTCACAAACGTTGCTAACGAGGCTGCAGTGGTGAAGAAATTCGGCGCGGATGCGTCTCGTATTGCTCTTGCGGACGCTGGAGATACTATTCAAGATTCTAATTTCGTCGAGGACGTCGCCGATAACACTATGTAAGTCACCTGAATATCAACTGTATCTAATCGATAGACGAACTAATATGATGCTGTCACTAGTCTTCGACTGCACACTCTGAGGGAATGGTGCGAAGAGATGGCTAAGAGCCAGGATCTGCGAACGGAGCTAAATGACTTCGAAGATGCACTTTTTGATAACGAAATGAACACGCTACTGCAGGAGGCAAAGAATCATTACGAGGATACGAACTACAAGATGGCCCTGAAGTCGTGTTTCTATGACCTGATAAATGCAAAGGATGTGTACAGAGGAGCTTGTGTGGCGGCTGGAATCCCATTGAACAAGGAATTGGTGTTCAAGTACATGAGACTCCAAGCACTGTCTCTCGCCCCGATTGCACCGCACTGGGCCGAGTACATCTGGCTCGAGATACTTCACGAAACCCAGACGATACAGGTGGCCCGGTGGCCCGAAGTGCCAGAGGCTAATGCCGGCCTTAGCGCGGCCCGCGCCTACGTTCTCACGACACAGTCTAATATTACGTCGGCGGAGTCGGCACAGATAAAGAAGATGGCCAAGGGAAAGCAAATGAACTTCGACCCTAAGAAACCCAAGAAGCTGACGATTTTCATAACTCGAGAATTCCCCAAGTGGCAGAATGAGTGCATCGGTCTGATTAGGGAGACGTGGGATGAAGCGACCAAGACGCAGAAGTGCACCGACAAGGAGCTAAGCAGCCGCATTGCTAAGATAGGAAAGGTGAAGGAGGCAATGCCATTTGTGCAGCTCCTCAAGAAGAGGCTCCGTAACGGAGAGTCGATCGACGTTGTGGTGGAACGTAAATTGGACTTCGACGAGTCCAAGACTGTCACGGCCATGGTGCCCGGTCTAAAGAGAGCGGCAGGGCTATCAGATGTCAACGTCTTGTTAGTAACCGAGGGCAGCAAGACGGGAACCGACCTGGTACACGGCGGGGAGGTTGACATCAAGTCCCCGATTGCGGAACAGGCTGTCCCTGGTCAGCCGTCGTTTCTATTTGAGAACATTGAGGCATAGTTGAAAAGGGAATAAATAGATTCATGTTAAGTATGGATGAGATGAGGGAAGAAAATAAAAATACCATGAAGTCCTTATAGGATCAGATATCCTGGTGGATTTTAAATGTGTCAGTAGATAGGTTAGCTAATTCTCTCAGGTAGAAGAGTTAACGAAAATGAGACAGTAAAATACTTAAACCGAGGCTCGCAAATAGGTTACGTAGGTAGTGACAGTAATATGGTGTAGGGTTTTCAAGTTATCGGTAATAAGTGACGTTGTTTTTTAACCGAAGGCTCGGGGTATTAACATTGATGTGAGGTAAACAAGTATAAGTAAACTTAAGGGGGATACGTTTTTCTCTTCTTCTTCACTGGTTACTATATTCTTCTTACTCCACCAATAAGCGACATTCGCAAACTGTGCCGCCTTTGGACCGACCCCTCACGCTTTTCACCATCCTCACGAACGAATATGGCCAACAGCCCGTTAAAGATTGCCGTCATCCCAGGCGATGGTATTGGGACCGAAGTGATGCCATATGGCATCCGATGTCTCGAAGCGGCTGCGAAGGTGTTTGGTATCTCGTTGAGCTTCCAGACGTTTGATTTTGCTAGTTGCGACTTTTATAAGAAACATGGTGACATGTTGCCATCGGACTGGAAGGAGTCTCTTAGCGGGTTTGATGCTATCTACTTCGGCGCCGTTGGCATGCCGGATTTGGTGCCGGATGAGGTATCGTTGTGGGGGAGCTTGTTGAAGTTTAGACGCGAATTCGACCAATATATTAACCTTCGTCCGTGTCGACTGTTAGCTGGTGTTGATTGTCCTCGTATGTATTACGCTTCTATGAGTTACCTTTACAAGTTTTTATCATCACATTACTGTCTGATCTATTAACGCTATGAATAGTGGCCGGTCGGAAGCCTGGAGATATCGACTTCTGGATCGTGCGGGAAAATACGGAAGGCGAATATAGCAGCATCGGAGGAAAGATTTTCGAGGGGACGGACAGGGAGACAGTTATCCAAGAAACAGTAATGACACGCACCGGTATCGACAGAGTCCTTCGTTACGCATTTGACCTTGCGCAAAGCCGGCCGCGGAAGCGTCTTACAAGCGCGACTAAGAGCAATGGTATCAGCATCACTATGCCATACTGGGACTCCCGCGTCCGCGAGATGTCAAGCAAATACCCCGACGTCAACGTAGACAAATACCACATCGATATCCTAACTGCTCATTTCGTCCAGCGACCCCAAATCTTTGATGTCGTCGTCGGTAGTAACTTATTCGGCGACATCCTATCCGACCTCGGGCCAGCCTGTACGGGTACAATCGGGATTGCGCCGTCGGCCAACATCAACCCGGATCGGCGATTCCCGAGCCTGTTCGAGCCGGTGCACGGTAGTGCGCCCGATATCGCTGGCAAGGGGGTTGCGAACCCCGTCGGCATGATATGGGCGGGACAAATGCTGCTTCAGCATTTCGGATATCAGGATGCTGCTACGGCGGTCTTGCAGGCTATTGAGACGGTGCTCGCGCAGAGGGATCAGAGTGTTATTACGGCTGATATGGGCGGTAAGGGCACTACAAAAACTCTAGGAGATGCTATTGAGGCGGCAATCCTTGCGGCTAAGAAGTAGAGCGTATAGGTTTTATATCTTTATTACTGCGTTGCTGTCTCGTACTCATCGTCATACATATATATAAATAGGCATCTATTCGCATATTGATCTACCCTCTTCGATCTTTATTATAATAAGTCGAATATTTCCACCATCAAAGACGATTGTCATTCCCTTACTACTACTTAGGTATTTAGGATATTCGCTACCGAGTAAACCGAGCACCCTCAAGCTTAAATACCCGTGTACGCCTGCAGCGATAGCTTGTACGTCCCGCACGTAGTACTGACATCGACACAGTCTGCTGCCGCGCCGCCTTTTCCTTCGGTGACACACGTGTCGAGAATCGAGGCAGTCATCGTGTCCGCGATCCACTGCGAATCTTCCGAGAACACCTCCTGGTTCTTACCACCGCACACTCGACCAAGACAACCGCCCTCCCACCAGTTCAAGCAGAACCCTCCGGCTACTTTGATAGTGCCGTTATTGGCTCGGATGTCACCAATGACGGCCTGACAATCGGCTACTGAAGCTGTGGTGTCCTACAGCATAAAGTTAATTTCAGTGTGCGAAGAATTTAAGCAAGAAGGGAATTGACAAACATACCTCTAAGCAAGCACTGAAGCTTTCACCCGCGACCGTGGAAGTGCTGTGTACGGATGCAGCGTGGAAACCCTCAACATGCGCGCTATCGTCAAGCGTAAGGAATCCTTTAGGTCCAGTACCAGTGGCGCGCGACTCAACATAGGTCTCGACCTGGTTCGCGGCCGCGATATACGGACGATGCAGATTCGGCAAGCGTCTCGCGGACACGGCACAAAAGCTAGCTACAAGCGCAAAGGCCCGGATAGACAACTTGGACGGGAAAATCATTTTCAATTAGACCGCGACGGCGAATTTAACGAGCGAAACGCAGATAGGTCTGCAATAGGCGTGAGAAAAGGAGCGACTGAGAAGTAAAAGTAACGGTAAGGAATGAAGGACGCGGTATATACTATACAGGCATCTATATATACATGATCTTCACTTATCACTTAGTATAGTCAGTGAAGGATGAGACTAACCGTAACTATCCATAGTTTCCCCTGCGCATTGGCTTGTAGCCTTATAGCCTTATTACAGAGTATCTTACTATGTGGGTCATTCATAATAACAGGCTAGGTTAGGTTGAACTAGGAAATTTGATGGTATTCGCGGTGTTAGTATGGATTATGAAGACCCATAGTCCCCAGGTTCGCGCTACAGGGGTAACAAAGAATCCCTGACAAATTACTGATATGAAGTGATGACGATATGTGTATTGCTATATGGACAATTCACCGCCACGGCCTCCCTGTTCCTCGAAACTTCTCAGCACACAGATAATACGGGCATGGATATCACGTATTCTGAATTGAAGCCTGGCGTATATCACATAGTCGAGTAGTATTCCAGACTAGAATGGGCCTTTCTCTGTCTTGTTTCCGATGTGGTTGAAGCAACCTAGAACACCGTCGTGATTCCAGATAACACGATCTAGATAATGGGTTAGTACTATTAATACTGTTATTGATATAAGATGGACAATCGTACTGAGATCGTAGGCAGATGAGGCGAAACGGCCTTGTCCATTGAGGCAATCACAAGTCAGGATGAAGTCGACGTTGCTCCCGCGAACCGCGCAGTTGCCGCAGGTAGACCAGTAGCTTCCACTATCCAATATTCATGTTAACAAGCTAAGAAAGATGTGAGACAGGGATAAGGTCTCATACCTGACGTATGGGTAGAGCTTGCCACCGTAGTTGGTAAGGCAGACGTTGGTGTCGAGCCTTTACGAAGTCTCCGAGTTAGTAGATGTAATCTAAATGACATCCTATTAGCGAAAACTTACCAAGTCCAGTCGTAGCTGTACTCGGCCCAGTTGTTGTTGTTGCAGTACATTCCAAGGTAATTGTCTGACATGAAGCCAGTCTGCCAGGTGCAGTTGGAAACGAAGCCTTGAGCATTGGCTACTCGAGCAGCAGCTCCAAGTACCACCGCAGTGACGGTAGTAAAGAACTTCATCGTGTTCGTAATATAGTCTTGTTATGCCTTTGATTGGTTTTGGCGATCTTTTCACAAGAAGTAAAAGAGTCACAGTTCCCGAGTTATGAGAAGTGACTAGCATAAACAGCGAGGAGGACAGGTGCGGATGGAGAAAAAGGCAATGCGACTGAGAGTGATGAGAGAGTGACTCAGTTAGATTATGATGTGTTGCCTAGAAAAAAGAGGGTTGTGCACCTGTTGTCAGTCGCGTATATACGCGCTCTACGCGCGTGCTTGGTAGATGATGAGAGGAAGACTACATGTGGTTTACTGTTCGGATACGATGTTTTAGTTAAGGGGGTTTGAGATGCACCTAAAGCCATATGTAACTGCCTCCTGTAAGCTTTCATCTCAAACCACACCAATGCGATATAGACATCCTAATTGTAAGTAAGGTCACACTTTCCTCACAAAACAGCAAACTCTAGCGTATTAGGAGGTACATAGCATGTCAGGGTAACGCACCTGCCCAAATACATCATCCCCCTATCTACTACCTGAACACCTTCTATGCGAGATAACCGTGTTAACCATGTTACCTATGTTTTACCAATAAGTTGCGTATAAATTAAGTTTATATATCTTGGTACGGAATAATTTATTGTGTTTTGGACCAAGGTCTGACGTTCGTGTAAGCGGCGCGAGAGCCTTCACACAAGTTCGGATAAGCTCTCCGGTGTGTTCTATGCTGTGCATCCTATGTTGTGTATCACGAAAAGGCTCATGAATTTTAACTACAATAGTACGAAATAAGAACATTCTCATAGCTTTAAGACCACCAAATTGTTACACATATTAAAACCATATCTTGTGGCTGATAGGGGGTTTCTACCTTAGACATCTACAAGTGAGATGGCCGAAGTGGGACTTACTCTATTATGAAGAAATATGATAAATACTGACATTTTAATGTTAATATTAATAAGAGCCGTAATATTCTGTAACCGGGTGAGTCATACCGAAAAAAAACCTCAAGACCCGTGCTGTTAACGCAAATTCCGGCTCCGAAAGGTGTTAGAGACGCCATTCCATCGGAGGTCCAACCGGAGGGCGCAATGAACGACAATATCAGCCAAATATCTACTCGGCCTAGCAGTAAATTCTCAATTAACTATGGCTCATAATGAATCAGGATGGTTCATTTTGCATCGCCGCGTCGTCGTCGTCGTCGTCGTCGTCATCATCATATATGTCATCCGGCGAGCTGGAAAGGGGAGTTGCTTTGTGGATATACCAATCCTCTCCATAGAACGCCGACTTTCATTGGTTGGCTTGTGTGCGTAACACCTGATTAAGGTATCCCCAACGGCTGGTATCACTTGGTAGTACGATACCCCATTTATCCGGCTTTCGTGAGGTTAATCGACCCAGAAGCTATGTATCTATCCGTACATTAGCGCACTTACACGGTAATGCGATATCCACTCATCTCAATCACACCCATAGGCAATCCGGGTCTTCTCAAGTAGGCAATACTCCGTATTAACTATGTATGTTCTCGGGAAGCCTTTGCTTAAAACGGCGCTCGCCGGAGGCACGAGGTTCGCCCGGTCCACACGCCGACTCCAGACTATAAAATATTTGGCGACCCCGCCGTTACCTTCAGTCCTATTCCAACCTACTAATCATCTTAGATTTCTTCATACTTCGCCTAAAACTACGTCGCCTATCATGGAGAAATTCGAAACCGAACCGGCCAACAGCTGGCTTGGCCATAGAGGTGCTGCTGCTTTTGACCTTAGAAGTAAGTTGTTGCCCCTTTAACCAGCTTCTTATACACTTATCTCTCATGCACATATAGGCGATACCATGACAACTCCAACTCAAGCTATGTTATTTGCCATTCAGAAAACGACGTTGCTGGATGATGTATTTCAAGAAGACCCGACCACCATAGACCTGGAGGCGCACGTGGCTTCATTAACAGGCAAAGAGGCTGGTCTATTTGTCCTTTCTGGTACGATGGGAAATCAAATCGCTTTACGTACCTTGCTCACTCAGCCTCCTCACGGCGTGCTGACTGACCACCGTTCTCACATTATCCAATACGAAGCTGGAGGGTAAACGCCATCGTCTGCTGCTATATCCTCCCTGGGGCTGACTATTGCAATACACAGTGTTGCATCTCTATCCGGTGCCATGATCAAGGCCGTAGTACCCAGCAACGGTAATTATCTAACTCTAGAGGACGTCCAGTCCAACGTCACACTCGGGGACGAAGTGCACTCCTGTCCGACGCGCGTCATCAGCCTTGAAAATTCGCTAGCCGGCCTAGTCACGCCCCTAGATGAGGTTCGCAGGATCTCGGAGTTTGCGCGGGAGCACGGCATACTTATGCACTGCGACGGTGCCAGGCTATGGGAGGTAGTCGCCTCCGGCAGCGGGTCGCTGCAGGACTTCTGCCAATACTTCGACACCGTCTCCCTGTGCTTTTCTAAGGGTTTAGGTGCTCCAATCGGAAGTATAATCGTCGGTAGTAAGCCACTCATAAAGCACGCAAGATGGGTACGCAAGGCTCTCGGCGGCGGTCTACGTCAATCCGGTGTCGTCACGGCCGCGGCTAGGGTAGCAGTCGACGTGACCTTCGGGAAAGGACCCAACGGTGAGGGTGGACTACTACAAGACACACACGCGACGGCCAAGCGCGTGGAGAAGATGTGGGCGGATCTAGGTGGCAAGGTAGATGTTCCCGTCCAGACGAACATGGTCTGGCTTGACTTAAAATCCCTAAACACCACCCCGTCCAGATTTGTTGAGTTAGGTCAACAAGCTAGCTTGAAACTGAATGGTAATCGTATTATAATACACTACCAGGTTGGTGAGGAAGCTCTCCAGAGATTGGCTAATGTCTTTGAGAAAATCGCTGCTGAGAAAGGGGTTAGCCATTCTAACGGATCTCGTAAGACGACGGAAGACCTAGGTCCTTACGGAAGTAATCCTTAATGTAATGGGGCGGACTGGAGAAGGAAGTTTTGCGATCTTCGATTAGCTAGATTATCTTAACTGCGAATTTCTCAAATAACATCTCTCTGTATGAGGTGCGTACCAAGCTAAAATTTCATATCCTTTAGAATTGTATCTTCAAGTACGTCAGTCGCGAAAGAATAAATACTAGCAAACACACAGAACAGTGCTCAAAAACATCACTGCCATGTAAAATGCCAAAACCCTATGAGCTCTGGTGATCTGCGCACGAGTCGTGCGATGGGAATAGATACGTTTGATAGTATAAGAGTCAACAGGAGAAAATTTCGCCCTGCTCTTCTTCTCGAGAACAACGCCTGAAAATCTTAGAAATTACCCAGCTTTCTTCAGCGGGCCATACATCTCTCAGCATCACACCTTTTCTCAAAACTTCAGGCTATCTAGATCTGGCTTTCTTGCCATCCGCGATCTGCTCCTCAACGCCTCCCTAACCTACTTGTGCAGAGGATGCCGTTATATACAACGCACATGGGTATTCTTAAGAGCCTACTCCTTTTTAGAGTGCTCTTCATATACGGTAGCCCAGATATTGACACGGTCCTCCCGCACTTTGTACCCTAGCGCCAAACTACTCCGACACAAGGCAGTATTCTTCTTTTCGATACTGGCTCATAATCGGGGGTATTATGTGTAAAATGGCAGTTTGTAAACAAGAGACACAACCTGGCTCCTAATCATCACGCCACTGGAAAGGTACTTTGCTGCTTTTGTTGGATAGATGCTGTCACCGAACGCCGAGCAAGTTAAAACGATTCGAATCATAACCGTGTAGCCTGCCTCCGGTTTTACTTTCCTCTCCTTATGTCTTTTTGCCGAAAATCGCCCGACTTTTTGACTTGCTTCGGCCGCGCTTCGATTTCGGACTGCCAACATCATCGCTATATTTCGCCTTGTGTATCCTATAATATGAGATTAGTCAAAGGAATTGCGCCACCCGGCCGAAAGAAAACTAACCAGCTATTTCCTGGCATACTCATGCCCTTCGCCTCCGCCATACGGTAAAACTTGGCGCTTTTCTTAAGGTCTTTCTTGCAGCCTACGCCTTTAGCATAACAGAAGCCGGCCTCGGCAAGAGCATCAACATCACCCCAACCTATCAAATTTGTTAGATCACGCCTCAAATATTTTCCTCGTGGTTTAACTCACTGCCGGCAATCTCGAAGCACCTCAAAGCGAGTGCTTTATCCTGCTCGATTCCCCAACCATTCATATGGCTGACACCCAACTCGTAGATGCTTAGCGCAAATTGGGCCTTGCGGGTTTTATGATCCATAAAATCTACTGTTTTACCCTCCTTGGCGTGATCCTCGTCTTCCGCAATTTCGGCGCTCACAACATCGGCAGCCTTCCGTAGCCACTCGACACCTTCTCGTTGGTTCGCTCGCATACCCCATCCGTGTCTGCAAGCTAACGCATACAGCAGCATACCAGTTGGGTCACCGGCACGCGCAGCAAATCGCAGGTGATAGGTAGATTCTTTTACAGAGCCTTCTTCGTGACACTTAATGCCCTTTGCTAAATGCTCTTCCGCACTCATTTCAGAGGTTGTAGGCGCATGAGAATGCTGTGACCTCGGTGGCCTGATGGTACTAGCCGAGTCACTTGTGGATACTGACATTGGCGTTCGCCCTCGACCTTGGTCATGGAGTGGAGATGTAGGGTGCGCCCTCTAGGCACATCCTCAGATGGTCTAGTCGTGTCAGTTGAGGGACGACTTGGGTCGGGTGACGGCTGTCTCCCTTCTAAAGACATTTCGTTGGAAAGTTTACTTCGTTCGATGGATGGGCGTCCTAGGAGAGAATCGGTTGCGTGTTGGCCTTCTTGCGTTCTCGACGACGAACTCGAAGGCCTAGTAGGAGGCGAGGGTGGCGCTTGACCACTCCTCTGCGGCTCATTGTCGCGGAAAATAACCGAGTTGCGCTGTAATGACTTACCCCTCGGCAGTGCGTATTTAGAATATATATATGAAGGAGCGCCTTTCCGTCCTCCGTGAAATGACTGTCTAAGAAGGCCTCGCTGTGCATGCTAACTGGGGTGTGTGCAGTCTCATCGGCAAGTACGAAGGATTGGCTATCCGACGAAGCTTGTCGGGTTGGTGGATCTAGGCCTGGCGTGCCAGTCCGGCTGAGCGGACGAGAAAAGTTGAAAGCAGGACGTGGCAAAGGCGCAGAAGCTTCGGAACTAATCGAAGGAGACCTTTGGTAGTGGGCAATTGGCGACGCAAGACCCGGCCCCGAGAAACTACTCCCTGATGAAAGCTTTCGGGATGGCTGTGAATAGAAAGAAGCACTCAAGGTATCGTCATTATTGGCATCCAAAGGTGCAGACATTTATACTTGAAGAGCGCTTGGGGAAGAGTAGTCCTAGGCGGAAACCAAAACCGGCAGATTCATGCGAGGTCGTTTTGGTGAGCTTGTCTGGAGATGATGGAAAGCGGGTACTAGTGGCGAAAGCTCTCTGGGTTCGATATCATGCTCTGCTGGTTTATGGTCCGTTGCCTTATCCGCTACACTTTCCAAATCACCAGGTGATTCTTCTCGCCGCGCACCATACATCCCTTCATCCTCCTGGAGCTTTTCAAGGTGTCGACCGCGCGCGTTTTCGAGAAATGGGTTTGGAGGCACCGGGATCGATTGATCGGTGGGAGTGGAGGTCGATGGGACTCATTCGAGGGTTGCATCGAAACAGGCCGCTCTGAAGGCGATTCCACCTCTGTAGTCAAACCAAGCCCGGTATTTTGCTGGGGGGTCTCGGGTCGTTCCTCAGACGAGTCGTAGGACATAGAACGAAAGTATTCGGAACGACCTTGAACAATTAACGGGCTTTCTGTTGTCAACGGGGGCAGACGGCTCATTCGTCTCCCAGTTTTGGCGCTGTCCTCGAGCTGCTTGGCAAGCAAGCGGCTCTGAGCAGCGAAGGCATCAAGGGGGGATAAGGCGGGAGGAACCTCCCCAGCGACATGTAATCGCGGTGATCTTAGAGGACGGGAGGCACTACTGTTGACCGAGGCCGAGGAATCGGCCCTGAGGTCGATGAAATTAGGCCTGTTGGCCATAGTAAGGCGAAAATTATCGAAATTGGTATCAAAATGGATGTTCAGTAAATGTAATTGACCTCGAGACGAATCGTAGTGTTGGATCTCCCGATCCGCCTGGAGACCAGGCGACTAGAGCGGATTCAGGTGGTAACCGAATGCCGAGGAGGCGCAGTCCCCAATCCAACGGAATATTTAATAAGTGTTCGTAAGTCGAAAACGAAGCTTGTGAAGGCGATACCCCTGGAGCGCATAAAACATTAAGTTGGCTTTGTAGGTCCACCTAGAGAATGGTATGCGACAGGAATGTAGGATCGGCGTATTTAGAGGATCGAAGTAAGCGTGAACAGGAGTTTATTGTTTAGGTCGTTGGGGTTGCAATGCACTATAGGTAGGTTTGCGAAGAAATAAATACTGTCTTCTTTTCGATACTGCGTAATATGTACGTAGGTGGTAGGGAGGCATACAATCAGATGGAAAGTTGACGAAAGGGGTGAAGGAAAGAGATTGGGAAAAGTGATAGGTACGAATAATAACCAAGTTAGTAGGTTAGGTGTAGGTGTAGATGCAAAGAACGGACGATGAAATGAATCACCAAAGGAGTACCTGGCTTTAACAGCAGGGTCACAGAGAATAGGAATAGACAAGTGAATCTTTACTTTGTCAGCAAAAATACGTGTACGATAGTTGAGGAGAAGGTGAACAATCAAAGGTTTAATTTTGAGATTACCCCGGGGTTCAATCGTCAGAAGGAGAGGGTCGAAAGAGCCAGGAAGCCAGGAGCCAGCCAGATTGCTTCTACGTACTGCGAAAGGTACCTACGTAGTACAGTGTAAGAAGGGACTTACCGAACCCCTACCACTACTATTTAGGTTAGTACATAACCGTACAAACGGCCGGGTAACCCCTACTGCCCCTACTGTCTGCCACACGGTCTCCCGAAATGAAAGTAATCCGGGGGCAGCCATTCCTTATTGGGTGAATTAGTGAGTTGACATAGGAACTTGAATTAGCTAATATGTAATGCATCCTGCATCCTGCATGACAGGTCAATTCAATATGTGGTTACAAAATTTGGTACATACATGTACTGTGCAATAAATTCAATTTGATGTATCTATTCAAATATTTGCGTATATCAAAATAGTTTCCTATATTAGGTACCTACCTAGAACAAGAAGTATGGTAACGCCATGCATACATGTAAATAAGAAATAGGCAGTTCGTATTAACTAATGTTTATGTTAAAACTAAGCCCCTAACATCGCCTTCTAGCTCGCAAATATATCCCAACTACGTAAGTACGCAGCAATTGGAAACAAATCGCATACGAATCCAAGTCTCAGCTTTAAAAGAGTGGAAAATGGATCTCGAGTTGGTTACCCCTTGACGCCATTGCCTGGACTGGTCCTTGTGGGTCTTAAAAGCCACTTGCAGTAAAATGATGTGGCATTGTTCTCCAAATATGGCTAGTGAATTATAGGAGTATTGATCTTGGCCAATCATCTAGACCCAGCCAGATATAGATGTACATGAAGATACGAGAATATTAAGTTTGCTCTCCCAGGCTCGGCACCAACCAGTTATGCTAACAGGTAGAGAGATCCCGCCGTTAGACCGTGCGGCCATGCAAGATTTTCAATATCTCATAAGCCACCAACCAACCAACCAACCAACCAACCAACCAGCTACGTATATTGTACCTTACCTATGTACTAACATTTAAATTCAGGGACAATTACATAATGTGCCCAGTACCTGGTTCAGCTGATTCTTCGGGAGATTGACGTCAAGGGGTAAAGCTGTTCGGCGAATAAAAATATAAGCCTTCACTAAAAAAAGATTATATGCACACGTGCGGACATATTATATGTAAAGAATCGAAATGTCAGCATACCAAATACGTATATTAGGACAAAAGAACAGTTAGGAGTCTAGCCAAGGGTGACAATAATACATAATAGCTGTCTGATGTAACTTGGTATAAAAGTATAGGTACCTAATTATTGTCACTTTTCCACGTAGGTAGTGTCTTAAAGGTCGTGTGCTATTTAAAGGTGTTTATCTAAGCCACCCACTAGAGTAACGGTCTTCTGCATAGTACAACTTAAAGTACTATATCGAGAACAGTCAAACGAGGTCCTTTTACATATGTACAAAAAGCAAAAACACTGGAGGCCACCCCGAGGGGCGACACAATCCTTAAATATTAAAGAAGAACACGGGGGGGGAAGAGGGGAAAAAGGAAAAAAAAAAGGAGAAAAAAGGAAGAAAAGAAGGAAGAAAAGGAGAAAGGAAGAAAGGAAGAGGGGAGGAGGGGGAGAGGGAAGGAGAGAGGGGGAGGGAAAAGGGAAAAAGAGGGGAAAAGAGGGGAGAGAAGAGGGAGGAGGAGGAGGAGGGGGGGAAAAAAAGGAAAGAAAAGGAAAAAGGCGGAGAGAAAGAAGGAAGAAAGAGGGAAAAAAGAGAAAGAAGAAAGAAAGGGGAAAAGAGGAGAGGAGGGGAAAAGAAGAGGAAAGAAAGAAGAGAGGAAAGGAGGAGAGAGGAGGAAAAGAACGGGAGGGAGGGAGAGGGGGGAAAAGAGAAAGGGGGGGAGGAAGGGAAAAGGGGAGAGGAGGGAGGGAAGAAGAGGGGGAGGGGGAGGGGAAGGGGAGAGGAGAAGAAGGGGAGGGAAGGGGGGAAAAAAAAGGAAAAAAAGGGAAGAAAGGGAAGAAAAGGAGAGAAGGAGAGGAAAGAGAGGGGGAGGGGAAGAGAGAAAAGAAGGGAAGAAGGGGAGAAAAGGGGAGGAAAAGAAAAGAAAAGAGGGGGAGAAAGGAAAAGAAGAGGAGAGGGGGGGAGGAGGGGGAAGGAAAGAGGAAGGGAGAGGAGAGAAAGAAGAAAGGGGAGGGAAGGGGAAGGGAAGGGGAGGAGGAAGGAGGGAAAGAAAGAAAAGAAGAAAGAGGGGAAAGGGGAGAGAGAAGAGGGAGGGGGGAGGGGGGAGGAAGGAGGGGAAGAAGGGGGGAGAAGAAGCGGGGAGGAGAGGGAAGAGAAAGAAGAAAGGGGAGGGGAAAGAAAAAGAGAGAGAAAAGGAGGGGGGGAGGGAAAAGGAGAAAAAGAAAAGGAAAAACGGGGGAAGGGAGGGGAGAAAAAGGGAAGGAGAGAGAGAGGGCAGAGAGGGAGGAAGGGAAAAGAAAGGAGGGAGAGAAGAGGGAAGAGGGGGGGAGGAACGGAGGGAGAAGGGGAAAGGAGGAAAAGGAAGGAAGGAAAAAAGAAGGGAGAAAGGGGGGAGGGAGAGAAAGGGGGGAAAAGAGGGAAAAGAAGAGAAAGAAGGGGAAAGAAAGAAGGAGAGGAGGAGAAAAAGAGAAGAAAAAAAGAGGGGGAGAGGGGAGGGGAAAGGAGAGGGGAAGAAAAAGGGGGAGGAGGAAGGGGGAGGAGGGGGGAGGAGGGAGAGGAGGAAAGAAGGAAGGGAGGAAGAAGAGGGGGGGAGAGGAGCGAAGGAGAGAGGAGAGGGGAAAAAAACGGGGAGGGAGAGAGGGGAAGGGAGGGGGGGGAAAAAAAAAGGAGAGGAGGAGAAAGGGCGGAAGAAAGAGAGGAGAAGGAGGGGAGGCGGGGAAGGAAGAAGAGAGGGGGAAAAGAGGAGGGGGGAGAGGGGGAAGGAAGGAAGGGGAGGAGAAGGGGAAGGAGGGGAAAGGAGGGGGGGAGGGCAGGAGGAGGAGGAGAAGGGGAGGGAGGGGGAGGGAGGGGGGAGGAGGGGAGGGGAGGGAAGAGAGAGGAAAGGGGGAGAAAAGGAGAGGAAAACAGGGAGGGAAGAGAAGAAAGAAAGAAGAAAAGAGGGGGGGGGAAAGGAGAAGAAAAGGGAGGAGGGGGGAGAGGGGGGAGAGGGGGGAGAGGGAGGAGAGGGGCGAGAGGGAGGAGAGGGAGGAAGGGGAGGGAGGGAGGAGGAGAGGGGAGGGGAGGGGAGGGGGGGGAGGGGAGGGGGGAGGAGGGGGGAGGAGGAGGAGGAGAAGGAGAAAGAGGAGGAGAAGAAGAAGGAGGAGAAGAAGGGGGAGGGAAAAGGAGAAAGAAGGGGAAGAAAAGAAAAGAAAAAAAACGAAGGAAGGAAAAGCCAAGGAAAGGAAAGGAAAAGGAAAAAAAGAGAGAGAAGAGAAAAGAAAGGGAGGAAAAGGAAGAAAGGGTAAAAGAGAAAGCGAGAAAGGGGGACGGGGAAGAGAGGAAAAAGCGGGGAAGAGAAAAGGGGAAAGAAGAGAAAGGAGGGGAAAGGAAGAAGGAGAGGAGAGAAGAAAAAAAAAAGGGAGAGGGGAAGAAAAAGGGAGGGGAAAGGGGAAGGAGGGGGGAGGAGGGAGAGGAGGAAAAAGAGGAAGGGAGGAAGAAGAGGGGGGAGAGGGGGAGGAAAGAAGGGGAAGGAAAAGGAAGAAAGGAGGGAAAGAAAGGAAAAAACAGAAGAAGAGAAGGGGGGGGAGGGAGAGAGGGAGGAAGGACGGGAGGAAGGGGGAGAAGAAAGGAAAGAGGAGGAGGGGAGGAGGGGGAGGGGAAGAAGGGAGGGGGAAAAGGGAAGGGAGGAAGGGAAGAAGGGAGGGGGAAGGAGGGGAAAGCGGGGGAAAAAGGAAAGGGAGAGGAGGAGAGGAGAGGAGGGGAAGGGAAGAAGAAGGGAAGCGGAGAAACGGAGAGGGAAAGGAAAAAAGGGGGGAAGAGAGAGAGGGGGAGGGGAGGGAGGGGGAGGAGGGAGGGAAAGAAAAGAGAGGGAAAAGAAAAGGGAGGAGGGAGAGGAAAGAAAAGAAAAAGGAGGAGAAAAAAGAGAAAAGAGAAAAGAGAAAAGAAAAGAGAAGAAGAAAAAAAAGAGGAAAGGAAGAGGAAAAAAGAGGGGAGGGAAGGAAGAAGGAGAGGAGGGAAGGAGAAGGAAGGGGAGAGAAAGGGGAGAGAAAGAGGGAGGGAGGGGGAGAGAAAGGGAGGAAAGGGGAGAGAGAGGGGGAGGGGAGAAGAGGGAAAGGAAAGAGAAGGAGAGAAGGAAACAAAAAGAAGAGAAGAAAAGAGAGAAAGGGGAGAGGAGAAGGAAAGGAAAGGAAAGGAAAGGAAAGAAAAGGAGAAAAGGAAAGAGAAACGAAAAAGAGGAAGAAAAAAGAGGAGAAAAAGGAGAAGAGAGAGGGAAAGAAAAGAAAGAGAAAGAGAAAAAAAAGAGGAAGAAAAGGAGAGAAGGGGAGGGAGAGGGAAGGGAGGGAAGGGAAAGGGGGGGGAGGAGGGAAAGAAAACGGGGGAGAGGAGGAAGGGAAGAGGAAGGAGGAGAAAGAGGAGAGAAAGAAGGGAGAAAGAGAGAAAGGAACAAAGGGGGAAAAAGGAGAGGAGGGGAAGGGAGGAAAAGGAAGGGAGGAAGGGGAGGGAGGAGAGAGGAGAGAAGGAGAAAGAAAGGGGAAAAAAAAAGGAGAGGGAAAGAAGGGAAGGGGGAAAAGGGAGGGAAAAAAGGAAAAGGAGAGGAGGAAAGGGAGAAGAAAGAGAGGAGAAGAGGGAAAAAAAGGAAAGAGAGGGGGAGGGAAGAAAAGAAAGAAAGGAAAGAGAGAGAGAGGGGGGGAAGGGGAGGAGAAAGGAGGAGGGAGGAGAGGGAGGAGAGGGAGGAGAGGGAGGAGAGGGAGGAGAGGGAGGAGAGGGAGGAGAGGGAGGAGAGAGGAGAGGAGGAGGAGAGGAGGAGGGAGGGAGGAGGGAACGGGGGGGAGGGGGGGGGGAGGGGGGGGAGGGAAGGAGAAGGAGGAGGAGAAAAAGAAGAAGGAGGAAGGGGGGGAAGGAAAGGGAGAAGAAGGAGAACCAAAGGGAAGAAAAGCAAGAAGGAAAAGAAAAAGAAAAAAAGGAAGAAAAGGGAGAGAAGGAAGAAAGGGAGAAGAAGAGAAGGGAATTGGGGGAAAAAAAAAAGGGAAAGGGAAGAAGAGGGGAGAAGGAGGTGGAGAGAAGAGAGAAAAGGTAAAATCATAATTATTATATAATAGTTATATGATTTTTTTTTCAAATTATTGTTTTTATAATCATTTTTTAATTTATTTAATATAAAACAAAAAAATATAAAATAAATAAAATTAATAAAATTTAATATAATGAAATAATATACAATCTTTTAATTTATATAATTATTAATTATTTTATTATTTTTTATAATAATATTTAATTTATTAAATATTAATAATATATATAAATTTAATTAAATATTTTAAAATATTATAAAATAATAATAAAATAATTAAAATATATTAAAATATAAATAATATATTTATAAATATTTTTA
>NW_022984686.1:0-19721 GCF_008694065.1 Daldinia childiae | reverse complement strand
TGTAAAAGTTGTAAAAATGCCAAGGGTGAATGAAAGCTTTCGGATAGAGGATCTTCAACGGTTGATGAAGGGTAGACTGGGAAGACAGTAGACAAAATAGGATGGAACACTTAGAAACTAGAAACAGAAGGCGGGTGGGAGACAGAAGGAAGATTAAAGGGAAAAAGGGAGACAAGTACTGGTACCCACCCTTGGGGGTGATCAAGGTACCTGATGTATGGCGAATGACTGGGATCTTTCGATGGGTGGCCCCTTTAACCTTATGGTGGAACTTTTGACTAAGAAAATCTTCTACGGGTACACTGTACAGTACTATAGGTACATAGACTAAGTACCTAACATACATGTAGGTAGGTTAACTAGTACCTACGTACCCATCTTAACCTTTTAACCTATCGCAACTGTTTTCATTTATCTAGAAACACCACGATTCTTCATGATTGTCATGATTATCACCATTCATAGGTGGACGGTATTCTACGGTATTCTTCTAGAATATGACACACAAAAGCATTGACGATCGCGTTGACCCTGCTACGTAGTATCCCCAAAACCGGAAGACTAGGGGGGTCTGGGACAAGGCAGGACAGGTGGGAGAAGAGGAAGCAAATCGGGCTGGGCGAAGTCCTCCTAGGGTTCGGCCAACGTTCAATTACCTCCTCGTTCACTGCTCTTACGTACATATACCTGACTTATCTATCCTATCTAAGTGCGCACCTATGAGATATGAGACCCTACGAGACCCTACGAGACCAACAAAAACCAATAGTAAGGCTACGACGCACATAGTATTCTCTACTGGTTCTAGCGCCGCTTTGTTGTAATGCTGAACAATGATAAGGTTAGGTTTCGAAGCCTTACCTGTCTGCCTGACTGCTATTGTATCGCCGTCATCTTTCACCATCAAGAACGACAGAGCGACAGAGCGTCCACCACAGCGTCCACTTCTTTCTAGTTGGCCGCCCCGGTCGCTTCAGCCAGGTGAGGTGACATACGTACTGTGCTACGTATTAAAAAAGTGGCGCGACGCTAGAATGGCGCTAGAAGAAGCAGAATCAAGCTAAGATATCCAATCACATGAGCTTGTTCCAATCGCGTAAGAGGGGTCTTGTACCCATGCGGAATAGTCCGTCGACGCCCCTGTCTTCTTTAGCCGTACAGTATAAAGCGGCGAGGAATGATGGAAGAATGCTAGAAGCACCTGATGATACGAACAAAGCCAATCAGCGATTGCACCTACTTATTCATGGTGGGGTATTAGCCAGTAGTAGTACATGCTACAACCAATTGCCATTCTAGAAGCGAACGCGAAGCCAGTCTACCAATCTACCAGTGCAATAATGGCAATAGCACCAGCCCGATCGCCACTTCGATGCGCTGAATGACCAACGAAGCTAGTGTAATACCGTACCTAACCTAAGGTGTAATAGAGTTAAAGTTGAGACGCCATTTTGTGCCATCTACAATGAACAAAAGAGGATGACGATGGCATCATCCCAGTGAATCACCAAAACTTAGCTATCTTTTATGTCTGTTCTCAATCTGGCACTCCTATCCTTAATTTCCTCATGCCGACTTAGTCGACATATCCCTTAAGGTCTGTCTCAACCCTTCGTTGAATAGCCCCCTTTAGCATTATCGTACTGCAGATATTATGTATGACTTGCAGATGCGCAATGTCGCACAAAGAAACATATTCTCCCATCACTCGACTATCACGGCAGGAAGACATCTGCAACAGTCGATGTTGTCGAACGGTTTCGAATCAATCATATGCATGAACTTTCACTGGTATCTAATGGTATCCTAGGCCCTGCAAGAGATACTACATACTATACATACATATAATACATATATACAATACATACCTTAGACCGTACCGCTCTTATGTATTCATCCATATCAGCAATCTCATGTTGCCCCCTCCCAGCAACCTCTCGCGCTACAGCATCTCGTGATTGTCGCGCAATGTGACTGGCTCGGCCGATATTATCCTAGATGATTACAGTATCATCGCCCCCCGAATCATAATTGGACGCACGCGACTGTTGGGGCCAAGCTTCCTCGGCAGACACTATTTATATTATATTGCCAGACTTGGAGTAGCAGTCAAAAAAGCACCGCTTGATAGGGAACGTCTAGTTTGCTGATCGATCAATTACTATTAGGAGGGAGAGCTATTTGCCTATCTCCATCGAGTCTTGATAGGGATATTGGGGATATTGGATCACTAATAGACGCGCAAGCCGCGCAAGCACAGCGCAGTTCTCATGGGGTATAGATATCTCCCTCTCTTCTATTTCTCTCTCTGCCAGTTGGAAGAAGAAGTGTCGGCAGTTGGTGAGCATATGCGGTAGCATTAGTGTCTCGCTCTTGTCCGCCAACCAAGTTCGAAACGCAATATAGACGCGGGAATGTGAGAAGATACCAGTTTGCATCATTGGACAGCTCGAACCCGTCGTTGGAAGCGCGAGGGGTATGAATCAGGTCAAGATCAGCCATGCAGGACACAGGCATAGCACATGTCCGTTCTCGAAACAGCCTCACCTCCGCCGATAAAGGCAAGGAGCAAAAATCTTAAAAAGACACAAGGTGTGGGATCGGCTGCTTACGCTACCATTTCCAGCGAGGCTAGTAGGCTGTCAGTTGGGCGTGACATCACGGTTATGATCGTCAGCAATGCTGTATTCGGCTGCAATACCGGAGCTTGATGACTCCAGCAGGGAGGGGGCAGCCTTGCCGGAGCGAAATGGTGAGTACCATGTGGGTGGCATCAAGACTTATTCGCCTACTACATCATGCACACCTACATATACCTACATATACACACTATAGCTTCACACGCTGAGGTTAGAAAATCATCATTTACGAAGACAGGCTGAGGGCTGAGTTCAAAGTCCCATAACCCCCATCTGAGTAAGTAAACTATTTGCTCGCTCTTTGCCCACCTACGTATTCACGATTCACCGCAACTTCTCCCTTCATAAAAAAGGGTAGAAGCCCATAAAAAAAACCGGAAAATATTGTTGCCCCTTCCAGGACAAGCGTATGCGCGGGAACGCAATAACATGCGACTACAGTATGCCGACCGGAACCGCATTCAAGGGGCTCGGCCATGCGAAGAGACCAAATTATGACCCCACAAAGGATGCCACCTCATCAGATCTACATAGTGAGTTGTAGGAAGAACTGTCGGGAAGAGAATCGCTACGTCTTTCAAAATAATACTTGATCGGGAAAAGAGTTGGACAATAGCTCCGAGCTAAGATTTTAACCTCCGAGGTTTCCGTGGAAAGAGAATACCTAGAATGTTTACAATAGGTAATCGTACATAATAAGGATACTAAGGTACATGGATTAGGGGTAAGAATAGGTTAGGTACTCCGCAGTTTCCAGTCGGTTTCGTACAAGTACATGGATTTAATCATGGATGTACTTTGGGTAGGCATTACGTAGCGCCGATTAGAGACCCACTCGGGCAAGGAAGATGGAGAAATCAAAGCTATTCGTCGCGCAATAAAGCTTCTTTCTGGAAGCATTCTAGAACACTTCCGTCTAAGGCTTAGCTGACCGGTTCTTTTAGTGTATTTTAGTGCAAAGCCCGGCGGTCATTCCGGTCCCGACAAGTACCATTATATACAATCCAATGGGCATTTCCGTTTGTTCAATCCATTGGGTCGATCCACGAGTCTCAATTCCTTCCTTGGTAACTTTTTAGTAACATTTGAACCTACGCGATACCTAATAATGTCCATATAGGCGGTAAATGGTAAATACATACTACCTATGCAAATACCTCGTGACGAAGACGTTGTGCGTGTCTACCGCGTATCTGCTGTCATCTTTGCCAAGCTTGTCCACAACGGTTTTTGCGTCTATCTCGCCGTCTAAAGAGAAGTTTGACCGATAAAACTTGCCGCCTTTATCTAGATTGATTACCAGGAATCTTGGATCCTGCGCCCTCGTTAGACAGCTGATTGGTCATTTACACCTTGAAGCCTTTCGATCCTAGCCAACCAACGCTTTAACTAATCAGGTAACTACTTCATAATCCTAATTGATTTCTTCGTTGGCTCAAGGATCTGGCGCGCCTACCGACAGCTGGAGCGCTCTAGCGCTCTAGCGGTATCAGGAAGGCAATCAGAATTTTTTGTCCCGCGGTTAAGGTAAGGCCACCAGGTATTAACAAGAAGCTGAATGCTTTTTTTCACTTCTCAGCTCCCTCTCGTGAGCCCCGTTACTCGGTATAATCATGCGCCCAGGCGCCTTACTGCACACCGTTGGTCACGATGCCGTAAGATCCATCTAGAAGGAGGCCGAGAACTTCCAAAGGCGTCGAGAACATTGCACGGACTTCACCTAAACCCTATAGCCCTTGTTAAATCGAAGAACTTTTTACCTTTTCTTCCAACACTCTGGTACGAGATGAAAATTTTATCCTGGTCTTATCGTGTTACATATCTCAACTCCTTGTCCAGTCAGATCTTAGAAATCCAGATCGCGGTACGATATGCTCACCTGTTAGCCGCTACCTAGGGACTCGAGACATGGTCAATGCGCACACATCTAACGCTAGGTCGGATCTTTGACTCATCCTTCCAGCCTTATTAGTAACGTCGTATCTCAAGTACCGGTTATTATGTGTCGATAGTCGATGAAACACCAGATATTAGGGTCAATATTCTATATGACGAAACTGAACATTCCATTCTTGTATGCAAGAAGTAGCCATTCCAATATATTGGCACTCTCCAGCATCAATGCTAGGTAGCTACCGAGATTCTAAGCGGCGCAACATGCAGTATCCCGCACCTTACTTTTACTTAAACGTTACACTACCTACGCTTAGCCATCTAGCGAAGATATTTATTTACACCTCGGCGTGATTATCACTTTAGGTGTCAGTGACGTTAGGGACATTTGCGGTTAAACAGCTCACGAAGCGATTAGCCCTTGTGCGTTGTCCCCGTCCCCACGAGCCAAACGGCATATTCGAAGGTACGAAAGAGGTCGGGTAATTTAGCCGTCCAAGATGCAGCATTATTCGCGCCCTCTAGCACCACATTTGTTTTCTTGAGGTCCTCTAGGGATATGACAAGTCAAACCAGCCTTGACACCCTCACAGCGGCTGTGTCGCAGGAAGAAGTACGTTGTGGGTTTCGACAATATCATTGGATAATATACAACATCTTTATCCTCCAATCACCTTTACTTCTCTCCAATATGAAGAACCGAGATCCTTCCATCGCAAACTTTAGCCAGGATGTTTAGTGATAAGGCAACATCACGTCCAAGACACATATTTACATAGAAGAAATCGTTGAGGACAGAATTATAAACGACCCTTTGACACAGCCTCAAAGTATACACTTTCACCTATGTATACTATTCGTATATGCTGGCGCAGGCGAAGACCTTGGTAACTGCCTAAAGAGGCAAGAGAAGACTACTATGTACGCATATGCCGTCCGACCTCAGCAACCCACAGCTTGGCGTTCATCAATGCGCTCATCAATGTTACTCGGATCCAGATCAGATGTATGGATTACGATTAGCTATGTGTCCAAGCAAGGCTAGTTGCAACTACACAACGTAAGTTGGATGTCGTTGAAAGGTCATGTCAGAGCCTCAATCTCCACTAGTTTCCTGTTAGACGGTTTAAACCCACCAGAATGGCAAGTCACAAGGTCACAAGGCAAACTCCAAGCTCGGAAAATCCGGCACACTACCCGACCTGGAATCTAAATCTGGTGAGTATCGTGGCTCCCTCGCTTCATTGTACCCACCTATATGCATGTTCGCGCTGCCAGCAAATCGGCTGCCAAGCGTAAAAAAAGAAATCAAACATCGTTGTCCTGCAAGTTCACCTAGTTTACCCCCTAGGGGCTATCCTGTGTAACGATGAGACGACTATTAGACCATAACATGCAAATTTTCTTGTTAAATCTACGCTTGGGCCGACTAGTTCAGTTGGGATTTAAAAAGTGTCTTCAAACTGCGAGACACACACTCGGTTAGATGTGGTATACCTGTAGATATGGATCCGTACCTAAGTGTGTTTTACCCCAACCTGCCTTAAGTAGATAGCCAAGGTCTAAGAAATCACAAGGTAGCAAAATCAGTAATACCTTTTATACATATGATCTAATATCTCAGCTATTGTAATTAGCGCCCTCTAAAATAGGAAAGATACAGTAGTACAGCCACATATGAATTATAGAAATAATGCATCTCCGTTTTATTTACAGTTGGAGTTATCTCTTAGAATCAAGATATGGCGATACTATAATCCCCGATGAATATCTTTGCGCGACATATTGCACATTATTTACAGATTGACCTTGGCAAATACTATTTACATCTTCTATCAGGAAGGTTTGTAATCCTTAAGTGAGCAGGAGTTCTTGGAATGACATGTAATAAGCCCGGGAGCCCCTAAGTCACTCACTGGCTACCGACATCACAGCTGACAGAATGACAAAATGTTGTGTTACCGACAGTCTGGCGGCATTATATATCAAGTGCATAGAGACCTATAATAAGATGGAATGTCCGAAACACCGGATACAATAAGCCAACTGCGGTTTTAGATGTAAACTCCAACCTCTTGTCCGCCGATGCTGAGATCAGCTACTCGGTGGTCAACACCGCTTGCAAATTGTACGCCGTTCGGAGGGAGATAAGGGGCAGTTCTCACAAATATCTCATTGTAAAGAATTCGATGCTACTCACCGACTCTTATTCTATCACCGCATTAGAAGCGTACTGCAGGTCATCATTACACTACCAGTGGTCATCCGTTTGTTGTTGACGTAGCCGCAGACTTCTAGACGCGCCACTGCTTAGGCGGCTACCCTAGCTTCTACGATGATTCTGTATCGGGATAAGACGGGACGGAAAGGACACACTAATTTACCCTAATTGGTGTTCTTTGGAAGAAATATGTTTCTAGAACGATGTGACAGATTCTGCTGTGTTACTCGTGGCTGCATGACTCCTTTCCGGAAAGTATTGTCGGGCCACATAACCGCCACAGAAGGGTTCAATGAACCACAATACTCACTAGCAGGTATCCAGTTACTCGCTCGTAAAGCTAGCTCGTAGGGTTGTTTCGCAGCTTTCCATACGCTACCCACTGGCGATCTGTGGACTGTTTCCGGAAACCCTCTTGGGGATATTATACCGGAATCCACGGCAAAAACGTACCATGGGATTGTTTGCTAATCGTTCAGCTCGAGTGGCGGAACCAACTTCGAGAGTAGATCGATGCTAATAGTAAGCCACGAATACCCGCTACGACTATGGCGTACGTTACGAGAGGTTAGTGGTTGATTATGGCCCAACGAGTGCTCCAGAAAACTTCCGCTGCACTACGAGAACAGCGACGCCCATGGCCTGGGCCCGGACTGGGTCCAATCCCGACCCGCTCTTAAAGTATCTGTCCTAATCATCGTGTAAAGTGCGGTAACACTAGGATACCGACAACCCCGAACCTCTCACGATAGTCCGGTAGGTAAGGATAGGTTAATAGTTGAGGGAAGACTACGGATTACTCTCCGCGATGTGATATTTTGCTACGATTAACGCCATATAATCTCGCTAAAGGCGGCGACCGGAATATGAATGGCATGTTTTAACCTCGTTAGGGATGGTAGATATGCCATCTGCCGGCGGGAGGGGCTTATATTGATTCTCGATGACACCCCACGACACAGTTCTAGGCGATATCCAGAGGTCAATCCTCATTAAACATCGGGGAATTTAGTACCAAGAACCCCAATCGTGGGTACTCATATCTCTTCTTCGAAATTTGACTTGTCGGGAGCAATGGGTTGAATAGCTAAGGTAATGTCTGGAACGGCCAGGCTACCCCTTTTCTAGAAGGGTAACACGACGAACACAAATGTTGGGCGTAACACAGACACATTTAGTTATGCCTAAATACCATCTCGACTATCCGTGTCACACCTGTGAAACAAGATGTGTTACCAGCGAATAGATGGCAATGCTTATGGGGAAAAGTAGATTGGCATCACTATGGAAGACCTAGAGTAACAGTAGCCCCTTAGTGGGGATATCTTACGGTCTCTCTATCGTAAATTAGAACACCTTTAGTTAGGTTAATTAAACCTCTATCGTACCTCTTCACGTCGACTTTAACTTCTACTCACTCGTATGCGATACGAAAAGTAACACGGCCAAGACAAGCCTCGAGATGCTAACTCCCGACGGAAGGTGGGATTCCCTTCTTGATGCCCAGCCTAGTCGATCTATTACATATATCTGCTCATATCAAAATGACCATGAGCTGTAAAGCTCCAGAATGAGTACCACCCCAAGTTAGCTAGTAGTCGGGACCGTACGAACTCGAATCACGAACACCCCTTACTTACACGACCAAATATACAACATATATGTGTGTAGGTATGTATGTGCACACTAAGCACAGGCAATATAGCTACGCTGAACTACTCTAGTTCGCATATACCTTCTCCCATTAACTATGTTTGCGACTCCAAGTTGTTCAATGCTCCAGAGACATTCACTTCCGTGTGGCAACGTCCCTCTGATAGCTTTAGACGATGATGCTTTCATCTCCGAGGGCTGTAATATCCAAATTCCAAATATCGACGATATTCAATAGCGTCAGCATTGGCTTTTTGCCGCATTGTGGCATTGAAAAAAAAAAATCAAGCTCGAAGGAAAATGGTAATACTACAGTAACCCAGTTGTAACCCCTATTATCCCTTACCGTGGGTTAGGCACTCTGGGTTCATCCCATCACTCACTACTCAACAATCTAAATCCTTACTCAAATGGGGTCACTCGACTAAAGTGAATGTTCATAGATAAGTAAGATACAAATAAGATATAGATATTTATGTTACTGTACATTATCTTGAATCTGCTTATGGCTGATTGAGAATACTAGCTACTGAGATTTGGCGCTAGGAGAGAAGGGCTAAATCTCACTAAAGATTCACAGTGTCTTATTCACAGAACATCGGAAAGACTGTATATGATTCAAGAGGGCAATTGACATATAACCATGTATGGATATTGATTCATAGACTGCATTTAAACTATGGTCTTAGCCTAGGCGCATTTTTCCAGAGGGGGGAAGTTTATCGCCTCTATGAGATTGCACCTGTATTCCGCATGACTAGAGACTTCAGACACAGCTTAATAAATCCACCCCGGACCCGTCGGAGCCTTAAAACACTAGCATATGAGTAATTCAATAAATGAGTCCATGAGTAGAAGCTCCTGTTAGACTAACAAAGAGCTTTATATATCTATTCACAAGCTAATAGTCCACAGGGATTGTTGCCTCCTATCTAGGTATATCGCCGTAGTTAGATCTATATTCAAGCTACGCCATCATTATACAGACTTAACGGCTATGTACGCAGTTCGGTATCCCGTAGCGTATGGCCCGATAATCCGGATCATACGCCGAACCATGCTCACGTGGCGGATCTTCAACGCGAGCCGGAACTCAATCGGAGCTCGATCGGGGAGCCGCGTACTTCGGATCAAACTAGATAGCTAGGGCTGACGATGTCCGGGGTAGACTGAGTATACTAACACTATCGCCTGTCTTAACTGACTAGGATAGTGTCGTCATCATAAGGTATAAGTATACGAAGGGGGTATAGAATAACTCGTCAGCTCCTCCAGGCTCCAGCTATTCGGGTTCCGACAGCCAATCAAGAGTATAGCGATATATTGAATTCGCAATCCGACCCATGGGACTACGTATAAGTTAAAAGCCAGTAGCTGACGTATCACTAGGGAATGGGAAGCGGGGAATCGCACGTAGGACTTTTAAAGAGCAGGGGGAGGAAGAAGCATAGCAGCGGGGTATTTGCTAGTAGTATTGAGGTATTGCGGTATGCGGTATGGCGTAGTATTATACCATTATACCTAGATATACAGATTACAGTCCGAGTTAGACTACTTTAAACAAACCAATAACACAACTCCAATGCCAACATTTCTTCTATCTAACTTCCCTTTTTGCAACACCCTACTGCAGCTACGTCCTCGATAACCCTATAATATGGCTTCACCTCCGCTCCGCCCTACGGCTCAATAGAGCACGTTTATACTGCGTAACGTGCGTAGATTGCAGATAGGGCTTACGCAGCCTTCTTGACTACAATTGGGTTAGATATGCGTTGCCAGTTAGTGATCCGAGTCCATCCTAGGTAAGTGAGGTGCCGAGGATCGCATATATATAGTCTCAACAATTATCCTGGTGTTAGTCACAGCCTTACCGTGCCGTAATCAAAACCACCACGTTCTGTGATATTCCCTTAACATCACCCACACGAGATGGAATCATTTTACATCTTATTCTAGAGGAAAGAAACCAGCCCTATAATTTAATTATTCTCTGTAATTATCCACTAGCTTGTTACGTCTTAATTTTGCCGGTGCGGTAAGACACAGACGAGCGTTTCGAGTGTAACAAAACAGCTTGGCGATAGTTTCATTCTCCGCCAAGACCGTTTCAACGAACCGAAGAAACCATGCCTTACGCCGATAACTTGTACTCTATGGGTGATGAATCAGATGGCGAGGACTACGCAGATCAATTATCGCCTTCGGATGGTTACTTCGCCTCATCTTCCTCGTCCCATGCTGTTCCAAACGTACCAAACGTCTTAGTTCCCGACCCCACGCTCCAGCAGACATCTGAGTCTGGCGCTGAATCAAAAGCAAGAGAGGCAGAAGAAGAAAGGTCATCATCAAATACTCAGAGAATAGAAGACTCTTATCATAATTACAACCATAATATTACAAGAACGGGCACTACCGAACAAGCTAGTCAGTCGGAGCAATATCCTACTAGTTCGACCGCACCACGTCAACAACAATCCAATTCCGCGTTTGCGCATACGTACTCTCCCTCGTCATCATCATACACCCCTCTCAGAATATATCCAACACGAGGACGGACTCCTTCCGTATATTCGGACGCTCCACCGGCGTATTCACCATCGCCAATCTCCCCTCTCTCGTCCACCAACCAACAACGCCAATCTAGAAGCTACAACACATTTACCCCTACCATGGGTGTGCAGGAAATCATCGAGAACGAGCGGCTGCTAGCCAGAGGTCCCGAGAGCATCGGCCAACCAATCGACGAAGAACTTGGTAACACACCGCACTGGACTCGACGAGTCAGGAGACGGCTGCCTACGTGGCTCGGTTGGAGGACCCTAGTGCTTGGCTTGATCGTACTGGTTGTCTCGATCGGATTTCTAGCAAATTCTGTACGGATTATAAAAGAAGATGATCATGTAAGCCGGACTATCTAACTTCATCTTTTTCTTGGCATCGGTCGGAACCTGTCGCTAATATGGTTACGCAGAGGAAAACTATTGGGGCGCAGCCCGTCCAAGGATCACCGCCCGAGTCCGTAAAGGAACCCGTGTCTGGACCCGGACCCGATGCGCCTGGGGTCGCCGGTCCTTTCCCGCCAACATATTGCGATAATGCAGTGCATCGCTTCGAGGATCAGATCTTAGGCCTCAACTTTGATAGGAACCACAATATTACTTTCATAGAGGATCAGCACGCACACTCCGGAAATACCCAGGTGCGCGTTGCCGGTCAAGTCAATGTACGAAGGCTTGATGCCGGAGGTAGCCCGCGCTTGGTACTGGAGATCGCCACTAATGACAAGGGTGTCCTACTCGACGTCTTCGTAGACGAAGAAGCCCAGGCCTTGAAGGTGAGCGTACCTAAGAAGTACAACTCCCTAAACCCGAACATCTGGCCCTGCGTCGAAATGCGAGCGACCATCTGGGTGCCCGAAAACGCCGAGATAGGAGTGCTGTCACTGGGCTCAATCCATCTTGATATGTTATTTTTAGACGATCTATCTCTCCACGTGGCGGGTTACACTAGGGCTTCTTCGATCGTAGGGGATATCACATCCGGTTCGGACCACCCTACCTCGTACAACAACACTGGCTTTATGCTATCGGCTCCGGAGTACACTTTCATCCCTGCTAAAGATTCGTACGTGCTTGACTCTCGTATTATCGAGATCACGACCACGTCGGGTAAGATCGAAGGCAACTGGCCTCTTTACGATATGCTAGGGTTGCACACGACCTCCGGCCACATCACAGTGTCGATCACGCCCAAGGAAGAACTCGAAACGGACCCGAAGGCTGCTGTCCTATCCTTGAGCTCGATATCCGGCACTGTCTATGCCACAGAGCCGGTGCATTTGAGAGAGCAAATCCCGCTTCGCGACTATCTTGTAGATATCAAGTCGACTTCCGGAGGTATCCATGGTGCCTTCGCATTTGGCGCTGGCATCGAACTCAAGAGTACTGCTAGCGACATTGCTCTTGATTTACTTCCTGTGATGAACGAAGACAGGGTATCACCGGATCAACCCGCTCAGCTGGAGACAGCAACGACGAGTGGCACTACAGCCATACGCGTGCTTGAGCCGGTTTGGTACGGAGACAGGGGATTGGTTAGCGGCAGGCCGCTTGACTGCCTACAAGCGCTTCACAAGTCCACTAGCGGTGACATTGGACTACGATATCCGCAGGCATGGGAGGGATACTTAAGCGCCGAGACAACGAGTGGCAGGCTAAAGGTCAAAGGAAGGGATGTCAAGATCATTAGGTCTATTGGAGGTTGGCCGGGATCCAAGCTGGAAGCCCAGAAGGGCGCAGGTGGTCCCGGTTCGACGGTCCAGGTCCACGCCCTTATGGGTAATATGGACACTGTCATTGGCAGGGAATAATGAACGAATGAGCGTATGGATATAATGCGTCTAAGGAGAGGGAGTTGAACGGATTATGGATTAAAGCATTTAGTCTGGCTTTACGTCAGGTAGGAAATAGGGATACCCTCGCATTCGTTAATTATTTGGAATGTGCAAACGGCGTTGTGGTTTTCGAGCATAGGTTTGGTGCCTGGGTTGGTTTTTTTTTTAAAAATTTGTTCATTTTGTTATTATTCAACAAGTAAATACCAATATGATATCTCTGATTACTATATACTATATTCTTGTCTTTTAGCTCACTTTCGGTATAAACTCTTGGTAAGCTACAAGGTCGTTCTGGCTTGGGAAGAGCACTTGCTAATATCTGTATCTAAAATAACGTATAGTAGGAACCTGCGAGGCTTCCGTAACTTGTCTATACCTTCTTAAATCAGGAGACAGGTGCAATTGTGTAATATGTAAGGTATCTAAAGCAGTCCTCCTTATGGGTTCTATTTTTCTAACTATACCAACTTTTACGAACTACCTATTTCGCTTTTAGAAATCAGCATTCTATAAAGTACAATTCTTCCCAGTCAGTCGTTAGATATAAAAGAAGGAATGTTAGCATACTCATATTGATATCCAATCCCAACGATTTTTACCAACACACCACTCGCTTTCAATCGAACACAGCAAGATGTGCTGGTTACATAGAACCCGCACACTTTGCGTAAACTGCAGAAACATTACGACGAGCCATGATAAGATCGAGTATTGCCTCGCGCGTAACGAATGTGAAGAAATAGACTGCATCGTCACCAGGTTGGAATCATACGAATGCTTCATTTGTACTAGAGTGTACCCCCTACCACAGAGTGATGTACAAGACGTATTGATGGAAGACGTCGACGTAGAGGAAATCGACTTAGACGAGACGTCCTGCATTATCACGAGAAGGTCAAGGTCAAGGTCAAGTACGGTCCAACCAATACCTACAAGACCCAACTCCAGGAACTATGCTCCAGTAGAGGCCCTGGGTCGACAATTGACTTTGGGAAACGAGATAGAAAGGGCAAGCCGCTCACCCGTACGTCTATTAGACAGGCGCAGGATGCGTAGAGAAAGACACGGTTATAATACATCGATAGGCCGAGTAGTTTCACGCCAACGGCGTTACACCCAGCGTAGCACAAGGACTAGATATCCCAGGTCTCTAAGAAATACCGTTAGGGCCGGTATAGGGGGATCAGATCTCGAACCTAGCGCGCCTGAATCACAATATCACCCAGTAGGTCTTCGAAGTAGAGGGAATACCTCCCATGGACCTACAAGGAGAATACATCAAATTGAAGACATCCCGGGAGACCAAGCGAACATGCAAGAAAGAGAAGTCATAAGGTACGATCAACGTAATGGTAGGGACTTACACGACGACCGGGGTATGGATCATCCGGACAGTATGATCCAAGGACTTAGTATTCACCTGCCTCACGAAAGGATGGCTCAATCTCCGTGTCGATATCATAGTATGGAGGCTCGCGGACGGTGTCGCCTTTGTGGTTCTTCGATGAACAGAAGATTAGGAGGACCCCGATGCCCTAATGGTGATAGAAATGCCCATAACTTGAATCTCGATTGAAACCCTGGGCTAGGAGTTGGCGTTGATAATACGTTATGGTATAAATAGGGGTAACGAGATTTGGAGAGGTGTCAAGGATAAAAGGTCGACCATGGAATCAGTGGTTCAAAGTATTGCTCTGAAGCGTGTTCTAGAGTATGGTTTGGTCGTTGTATTGTATACCTTCATAGCGTCTAGGTAGTCATATATATCTTCTATAGTATCAAAAGGTATGATACGGAAACTTTTGAATGACTCTAGGCTCTAACATAACAAGTTTTCAACCATGTATGATTATAGGTAACGAGCAAAGCATAAAAAATGTAGTTTTTATTGAGCAGATATTCCATAGGAAAGGAAAGGGGAGGGGTTCGTGAGATGGGATGAGCGCAATCAGCAATGAAGGGCTCCAAAAGAATCTCGTCATAACTGCTTATACCACCTAGTCAATAGCTGGAATATGAGTTGTTGATGATTATTATGGAATATAACCCTTACAGCGTGATATCAGGTAACAGATACAACCAATCTTGACCATGAGCGGCTTCACATCAGAGCAAACAACTGACGAACAACCTGGCATAATAGTCACTGCCTCGTGGTCTCAAGTAACTGTTTCTATAGTTTGTCTGGTTTAAAACATCTAATATTAGAGCATCAAAGGAGTAATACCTTTGTGATACTACTATCAATAGCCTTCTATCTCATCTTTATATATGACGCTTCGCCCTTTCACTGCAGAATGTTGTAGTACAAAAAAGCCCAGAATAGCCAACTCGCCCTCCAGACAATGTGGAAATGTCTTTGTACTCTACTTGGGGGACTTTACTTATCCTATTCACTATGTATTACGCACAATAGGTACCATCTGGTTACAATGATGACGAAGTAGACGACGCGACCAACTCAAGAGACTTGCCTAAAATTTGTGAGTGCACACAAATCGCATTCAACCCACGTCGTCGCCTTCACCATTTTTACCCACAGTACAGTTTTTCATTGACACAAATCGGCATCGATTGCCTTATTTAAATCATTCGTTTCGCCGATGCTATCCAAACAGTTTAGGCAACCAAACCCCCTCCACTTCCGACCGCGTACTCGTCTATCGCATCGTCGACATCTCGTAATATTTCCTGCAGTCAAGCGTCGTACCACTACCGCAAGTCATTTCCTGCACTCGAGTTACACCTAGGAACCATGTGCATCGAGATCTGGAACACCTTCCGGGGATGCAACCACCGATTATACCAGAACACATCCCCCTGCCACGTTGCCAGGAGATGCGGTCCTAAAGATGACATGGTTCTAGACAAGACCAAGTTCCTACCAGATAAACAACCCAAGCTGCCTCCCGGGATGCTGCAATGCAACCGCCGCGTCGCCCTGAGACCAAAAGATACCCCATGCCCGGAATGCGCGAGGATCCAACGGCGAGCTGCCGCCGCTAACGGCAAGGCCACCACAACCAGTCTTGCGGGAGGGACTCCGTCCCCGTCACCAGGTAAGAGTGCTCAGGTCCTCGAGACCATAGTAGAGCACGTGGATGGGACGTTTGGATAAAGACAAAAACTTACACCGGGGATAGAACAAAGGCTGGGCAGCTCATCGCCAGAAGAAAAAGCTGCCGAGAGACTGCGAGACTCGCTGATGCTCCTGGAGCAGTTCCGGAAGCCATTTTAAAGTATTACACGCTCTGGATTCTGGCATAACCATTACTCATTGGTTCTGGGAAGGTATTAATTAAGGATAGAGGGATCAAAGCTCGGGCGACTATGGAGTAGGAGGCGCATTACATTGCTGTTTGTTCTCTTGGCCAAACCTTGGCTTCCCCGTGTATATGTGCAAAAGCACTACCATACCGTAGGGAGCTAGCTCTACGTCTGGAAATACATTATTAATACCCAAGAAATATCGGTGTGAAGTTAGGGCTTGCTGTGCAGATATTGACAAGCTCGAGTACTTCGTCTTAATACAGAAGTGTGTTTGTTTAGTGGTAGTTCACGATAAAGGGGGCTAGTAAATTAGGTCGATAGCATGACCATTGGTACCTAATTCATATACGGCGGTCTAATAGCTCGAGGCATAATCCTTAGGTATATCATATATCAAATGGATTGATTAGTATATACGGTCTGTACTTTGTCATTCGAAGTTGGAGCGTTACGTATGTAGTTCTAGTTTGCGGTTTGCGCATCTCGCGCATCCTACAAACCCAGGGGTTGATGCAATAGAGCAGAAAAGGTACCATAGCGGGAAGATGTGGATACAAAGAATCGAGTCTACACCTCATCCCAAAGATATCCTAGAACCTCAGCCCAAAGTCTAACCCGATTTGGCAAAAGCTAAGACCTTGGATCCAAAGTTCTAATTGGTTACAATTGACATGGTCCCCGCTTTGGGGTGAGCTTTACATCAGGTGACTTTGGGGTGAACTCTGGTGTCTCATTAAATATAAGCCTAAATGCCTTGTAATTACAGCGCGTTGCAGCCATTAAGTCCCTATATTATAGCGCTTGACATTTAATCAATTAAACGTATGCTTTTACCTATTCTTTATTTTTACTTGATTTATATAAATTAATTATAAATTAATTAAAAATTAATACGTAATCGATTAATAATTAATTATTAATCGATTTTAATTAATTATATAAAATTATTTATATTTCATTAAATATAATAATGTATAAAAGTATATATTTGTATAAATATAATGTTAATAAAATGGTAGTCGAGTTTTGGATGCGCTAGTACTATTGGGGTGAAAGAAGGTCCACACTTGCTTGATTGGGTTAGACTTTGGGCTGAGGTTCTGGGATAGCTTTGGGATGAGGTGCGCCCTCCAAAGAATCAATTCTAAGAGGTTGAGATCTTAAATCGGTTCGATAAAAGAGTGGGACTGGAAGTGGAGTTTCCGAATATGTAAGTCTAACTGCGCTTGCTGCGTGGTGTTCGCGTGGGACGGGGTCCCATGGCTAAGTTACAGTACAGTAGCGCCTGAATCTTGGGGAAACACCAATGCTAAATACAAGATGTTTTGGCGTACTGCATCCACTAAGAAACAATTAAATTTAGGGCACAGACCACGTATTATATTTAAAAGGACTTAAACTATTAAACTTATAACTTTTTTAATAAATATTACAAAATATTATAAAAAAATTTAACTATTTAAATAATATTATAAATATTATAAATTATAAAATATATTAATTTATTTATTAAAATAAAATAAAATCTATTCCTATTATTACTATTACTATATACTAAATAAAAAGCAAAAAATTATTATCCAAATTAATTATATATTACCAAAACAAATTTTTTAAATCTACTGTACCTATTTATATCAACAAAAATTTAAAATTATTTTATTTTTCGAAAATTATCATATACTATTAAAAATAACAAAGTTAATAAATATATATACCCGAAACAATTATTAAATAGTATATTTATTGTTAAAAAAAATTATAAATAATCTTATTTAACTAAAACTTAAAATTATTTCCTAATAAAAAATTTATAATTAATATTAAATTAATAGAATAAAAAATATTAATTATTTAAAAATTAAGAATTTATTACTAAAAAATATTTACTAAAATGGCTTTTATTAGAAAATTAATTATAGGTTTAATTTATAACTACCCATAAAACCTATAAAATAGTTATATACTATTAATTTCGCAAAAAATCCCTAACGTTATTTTAAGATTTATATTTATAATATTTTTAAATATTTATTTTTTCAAATAGGTAATTTATAATATTCTTTCGAAAATACTAAATTATAAAATGTTAAATAACTTATATAGTTTTTAAACCCCTAAATAAAATAATAAAATATACAAATAATTTCTTTTAATATATTTAAAAAATTTTTTGTAAAAAAGATTTTATTAGTATAGTTTTATTTAATAATCTTAACGTTAATTTTACTTTTTACCAATTTCTTTCAAATTAATTTTTAAATAAATAAAACCTTTTTACCATTTAAATTTTTTAAAAGTTATATATATAATTTAAAAGAATTAAATTAATAATTAAAAAAATAAATAAAAATAGTTAAAATAAAAGATAAGTTACTTTAATATTATATATATTTATAAATAAGTTTATACCTTTACGTTTTAAGATTATTTTTTTAAAAAAAATATTATAAAAATAAAAAACAACAATTTTATTATTTAAATATATATTAAATTTAATAATATAACTTATAATAATAAAAGATTATTTATAATAAATTAATAAAAATTACTTTTATATATAATAAAAAAAAAACCTTATTAATTATAAATATAGTTACATTTACAAATTAATAATTTAAAATTAAAATTAAAAAAAAATAAAATAATTATAATAATAATTTTATTAAAACTAACGTTTATTTTTAACCTTTTAATGTTACTATTAATAGACTTTTTAAAAAAAATTTTTAAAAAAAAATAAATTATACCTAAAAAAATTAAAAACTATTAATAAACTTCTTAAAAAATAAATTTTTAAGGATAAAAAAATTATAATTACCCATATTATTAAAAAATTATAAAACATTTTAACCAACCCTACAATAAAGCCCTAATTAAAAACTTTTTTATCTATACAGATAATTATCTACCTGTTTAAAGAAAAAAACCTAATTTATATTAAAAAAATTAAGGAGAGGGAGGACAGGGAAAGAAGGAAGCAAGGGGGGACCGAAGGAAAAAAGGGGAAGAAACAGACGACCAAAGAAAGGAAAGAAGAGAAAAAAACAGGAAGGACGAGGAAAAAAACGGGAACAGGACGACGGAACCGGGACCAGGCGGGAAAAAAAGGAGAGGAAGAAAAGGGGACGAGAACACCAACGGAAAAGAAAGAAAAAGAAACCCAAAGGAAGGGAACAAGGAAAAAAAGAAAAAGAAAAAACGCGCCGGGGGAAAAAGAGGGAGAAAGGAAAAAACAAAGGGAACCAAGGGAAACAAAAAGGGAAACAGAGGAACAAGGAAAAAGAAAAAAAGAAAGGGAAAGGGAGGAAAACGGGGGGCGCGGCAAACGGACAAAGGCCGAAAAAAGGAAAAAAAGGGGAAAGGGAAAAAAGAGGGGAGAAGAAGGGGGAAAGGGAACAAAGGGAAAAGAGCGAGGAGAGAGCAAAGGGCCGAACCCCGAAGCCGAAGGCCCAGAGAAGGATAGAAAGGGGGGCTGGGGAAAAAGGTGGGAAAAATTAGATAGATATAATAATTTTTATTTAAACACATTTTTTAATTTATAAATAAAACTTAATATAACAACGCATTTTTTTTATAACCCAACCATAATAAATTCCTTAAAAATTATTTAAAAATATTTTTAAACCTATATAAAAAAAAAGCT
>NW_022984685.1:0-21710 GCF_008694065.1 Daldinia childiae | reverse complement strand
TTCTCCTTCCTATCAAAGCTAAAACACCCTATTAGATTTGGTTCCGTAGGTGACATACGGATTACTTCCCTATTTATTTAAGTTGACAGGGGACTGCAGGGTACTTGTTGCTCAGAGTTTAGGCAGTGTTACGTAGTAATATGACCTCACAGGCCACATTGCCCAATGTTTCTACCTTTTCTACCTTTCTACTATTACTACGTACTATAATCCTACCTACCACATACAACAAAATACGCCTATATTTATTTATTACATATGTACCTAGGACGTATCCCCCCCAAAAAACATCGAACGCATTGTGCGACTTTCAATACCTAATTTCTAAACGGCCTTTGTCCCCCCCGTGTGTCTCGTGCTTAACCGCCATCACATTACCATTACCTTACCATCAACACTTTCCTATGGCCCAACTCGAATCGACTACGTACAACTCGATAATACATAGGAAATCAAATTGGGGGTTGGGCACAGGTAGTTAGTTAATATATAAACATATATCTTAGACCATCTTAGGTACTTTAAGCCATCTGCGGGAAGGCCCCTTGAATGGCCAACCCAAGGCTTAGGACTCCCTCCTCCAGCACACATGCTACCGATGCTACCGATATACCTCCCGTCCCCGTCGTAGCTGTTTCCCTTCTGCAGCCCCGCGTCGCCGTCGCCCTCGGTATACCTAAGCGTTGGCATCATACTCTCTCCGCTTGTCGTCTACTCTCTATCATTCCTCCTATACTCTGGGGCCTTCGATACGCCTTGCGTTTTCTGCTTGCCGATCTGTTACGCTTGTCCGAGCAAGACCATGGTCATAATGTTAGTCTTTCCTCCTTGAGGTTGACCGAAACGGCATTGGCTGTCATATGGGTATGTTGCTTCTGCTAGCTACGAACTTGTTTTATGTTCCTGTTACGTCCGTTTCTGTTCGTACTGACTCGGTCAACAGTGCTACGCCTCTGCATATCTCGCCTTCTTTTTTACCGACTGCCTTATGTCACGCTGGCTCATCAACTACACGCCCCAAGCGACAGTTGTGCGCCTCTTCACTATTAGTTGCGCCTTTGCTTACCTGACCTCGTGGATCGTATACCTAGCTGGTGGTTCTCAAGATCCTGGTCTGCTGCTGCCAGCCTGGATCGGGATAGCCACCATCTTAACCCTCTGCTACCACTTCACTCAGCGCAAGATTAAGATACGGAAGGAAACCTTTGCTAGTATCAGCGTCTTTTCTATAGCAAGCTTCATCAGCATGGTTGCCTTACTATTACATTCCCATACGACCAGAGCTGGATATCAGAACGTCCCGATAGTTGCCATAACCAAGCGAGCTTGTCAAATCGGAGCATACATCATTTTCCGCATTGTAGGTCTCACTGGGGATTTGGACGGTTTATGATATAAGAGATCGACTTCGTAGTGTTTCGTACACGTTGTTGCAGCTTAATGCCGGCGAGAGATGGTAACTGAGCTACACTTCTATTAGCTTATCAGGATGCATAAATGTGTCCAGCCTAGTCACCGACTTTAGATATGGGATGCTTCGAGAAGTTTGATGTTTTTACTTCAAAAGAAGCGATTTTGAGTACGGTAAAGTGTACTCTAGGATAAATGACGAATATATTTCAACCTTGGGCAGATTAACTGTAGTTCTTCTCCTGGCTGTCTGCAGCTGCATTCGGGTGATACTTAATCTTGCGTATATATTGCCCTTGGCTATGCTGGTCTTGTTTGTTTCCAAGCGCAAACCAGATCTATGCATTAAGATCATCCTCTTCAATAATATAGTTTAATGAAGTTATCTGCACTATTTAAAATCACCAGCATAAGGTCTTGGGAGAATGAGATGTTTCGATTCTGAAAAGTTCTAGGAATGCCCACTGAATTTAGTCTACTTTGATGCTTCTCGAGAGGTTACTAAACTACTACTCTACATTACTTAGTACAACCATTGGACATATTGTAAGGCTGATTAGTGTGTTATTTATAGTTTACCCCTTTTTCTTTTGGGGATTAAGGAAGGGATTTGATAATGACTAAGAGTGAAGTGGGTTAGGATAAAAACCAAATAACATTGGAAATTGTTCTGCTAATACTAGTTGCGCATATGCAGTCGAGTATAATCAGTTTAACTCCGTCTTTGTTAATACCAAGTACAATCCCAACGAGCCGTTGTATGAGCGTATATGAGATATGAAAATAAAAATATAAACACTAACATCTTCGGTAGGATGAGTCATGTAAAAGGGAGAAAGATATAGAATAAAAGGGTAGTATTATCTATAAAATTGCTAGTTATCTCGTTCTGGTGTGCTACATCTATATATATTTTACGGTCTCTATTAAGTACTCTATCAAGCTTCCAAACCGAGAGAGGGCCGAAACCGGTGACTTGTGCAACAGCTGGCTCAGTATAATCTTGGCAGATATCAACGTCGGACACTGTCTAGGAGGGGCTGCTCTGGAGATATAAACTTGAATAACACCTATCATCCTCGTCTGTCCTACGATCTATTAGAATATGGCAACAATCCGACCCCGAACCGATCACGATATTCCAGCATGTCTTCAAGTGCTTAATGTCGTCTATAAAGATAGCGGGTATCCCGTACAGGGAGTTGGTGATTCGGCACAGTTCTTCAACAAATATGAGACTACTTGGGTTGCCGAGATTGACGGGACTGTCGTGGGACATATCGCCCTCGCAGAAGGTGCCGCAGGGAACGTTGCAGTGGACTTGTGGCAGAATCAACATCCTGAAGATATCCACGTTGCAGTTATCGGAAGACTTTTCGTTCACCCTGATTATCGTAAGGGCGGCACAGCCAGCAAGCTCATTAGCACCGCTGTAGAGGAAGCACGGGGGAGGGGACAGCGGCTGCTTATGTTTGCTTTGATCAAAGATCAGAATGCTATTCGCTTGTATCGGAAGCTGGGCTGGCAGTATTTCGGCAACACTGTGTATAGATGGGAGGAGGGTAATGAGATGGACGCGGAGTGCTTTGCAAGCCCAATGGCGTGAAGCTCCAGGGTTGGTTGCTATGCTCGGGAATAGTATCGTAGTATGTTAGTTATAGGGAATAGGGGGATGTTCTTCGGGATGAACATATCAAACTGTCACATCATTTTCTAACCATGGGCGTTTATTATTATCGTATATTATTATCGTACTTGTCTACCGATGGTCCTCCATAGGAAGCAAGATGTTTCCTAGATGTACATTGTAAGCTGGCCAGCTCGTCCAAATACAACTTGGTACTATCTCTCACCCCATGTCCCAATCTAAGGTAAATATTAATCTAAGGTATATAGGTATGTATTCAAATTAGATCATCTTGCTGTTGCTACTCTTTCCTCTTGTACTTAGATACCTATACCTCATATATGTACCAGGCTCTAATGGCAGGTAAAGACATGTAGATACCTACATAGGTAGGTATACATATTCAAACAATATTGTGCACGGACTAATTTGGGCGGTGTGATAAATACACTTTATGATTACAACCGCTTGTTACTTCGCTCTTGCTTATTTGACTCTTGATTGTTCGGCTCCTGCTTACTCAACTTTAATTATTCGGTTCTTGTTATTCAATTATTGATAACAGAGAAGCTCCGACCAGAAGCTCCGACCACCAAAAGCTTCGACCATCACAGGGACGTGACTTACTCTTTACTCTTTGTGTTATCGTAGTCCCTTCTTGCTTCTTGACTAGCAACCCTAAGGTTCCTACAACTGCAGGAGCGCCCTCAATTCTTTTTATTTATTTAAGCAGCCCGGTTCCTTCAAAGTTGCCTCTCAATATACCTACTCTTCATCCTAACTTCTAACAATCCACAACCCTTTCAATCTCCAAATAAACATAAATAAACCTATCCTCTTCTACATTAGCCTATCCTCTTCTAAATCAACCTATCCTCTTCTTACCCACCTTAAGGGAAAGCACCCAATACCTAGTGGAAACCCTTCAGCCGCTTGCGACACCTTCACCATGCTGTCGCTGTCGCTGTCGCTGTCGCGTCGCATCTATGATAAACTCCTATACACCTTGAAGTTTACCTATAATAGTAAGTTTAATACAATCTATTCCTTTAAGCCATCACTAATTTTCACTAGCTCCCTAACTCATCACTCTTATTCTACCACACGAAACTCCTTCCATAATAATTGTCTACCCTCATCAATACTTATTACTCTATTAATGTCATATACCTTAGTAGGTCTCTTTCCCGGCTTCTTTAATTTCTATCCTATTTTTTTATTTTTTTTTGACTAGTTCCTATTGCTGCTTGGTCTGTATGTCCCTTCTAACATCAGACACTTCTTACCCACCTATTTCCATTACTTAGTCCTTTCCAATATTGCTCACCAACAACACGATTACTATTATTTTATTTTATTTTTGCTATGCTTACTAATGTCCTCATTCTAGACAGCATGCCCATAAAGCGATACTAGGTTTTCAGCAACAATATCAATCTCAGTGGCTTCTCTAATATATTCGCCTCTAAAGGCATCCACATGGGTAAGTAGAGGGGTCACTTTATAGAATGCCTATAAAGTATTTATTGCTAACATTTAGGTCCTAGGGTTCTCCAAAATGGGGAAATTTCCAACGGCAGTGCCAAGTATGGTGGCGTCAATTGGCATATACACTCTGATTATGATCACACACCCCTTCTGGTTCCAATGGAGGTTCCAAGTAAGTTCTTTTATAATATAGTAGCACATGATAGCCCTGTTCTTATCTTCATACTTTGACGTTCGTGCCTTCTACCACTATTTCGTGTGTCTACAGTCGTTATTCATCAATTGGGATAGTGATAGCATACATATTTCCTAGAATTATCACTGACTTTTACTCTTCTTTCAACATCTAGGCACTGAACTACACGCCATATATTATGCTATTGGAATCGGTTATTTCTAACCGACGAAAAATCCCTCCATGCCATGCCAAGGTATTTCAACCAACTTAGCATTGCAGTATCTATAAGAGATACAATACCCCCCTTGGAGGCTATCGATATTATTAAATGGCAACACAACGCGACTGTCTAGATAGCCCCTAGGACTTCAATTTCACGGAACTAAAGTGACCTTTGAAGAAGACATAGAAGGCCTATATACACCTCATTCCATGGCCGTGGATGCCGACGCCAACGCTAACCGCGGCATGGGAGCGGGGAGTCGGAGCCGATAAGAAGCATGCATCAGGCTAGAAGGTTTGAAGGAAAGGTGGCCGGCCATAATCAGGTCAGCGAACATTCATCCGCCATCATGGCAAGACAGAGCTTCACAATTCAACTAATACGCCTATTATTACCACATTATCACCTTTAATCGCCAAATTAATCACTAACCAACTCAACATATAAAATTAATTCCTGCCAAAAAAGGTGCATTACTATGAAAAGAGAAGTAAGGAAAAAGCTATCGAAAGTACAAGCAACACAACTAGCATATTAGCCACTGATTCTGATTCGATCATGATGATGATGGCCGCGTGAAAATGGAAAATGAACTAAAGTACATAAGGCAAAAGGACAAAAGGACAAGTATGGCCAACTGGCCCATGCTAGATAGACTTAATCTATCCTAGTCCATGTCATGAAACGAATCAGAGAAAAAAGATGTTGAAAAGGGGGAAAGAAGAAGAGACCGGAGACAAGGTTGTGGGATATTCTCAGTTGATGGCTGGTGAAGCGCCACCTGAGTCCCTATTAACAACTCAATTGTCTAATGTCCTAATGTCGATGAGTATCAAAGCAAAAAGACTGCAATAACTTCAGTTTATGTCCTGAGTTACCACAAAAGCAAGAATGCAAAGCTTTCAGATCTTCGAAGTTTCTTTGTGCACAGTGCCCGGAATACATGGTTGAGTTGGCAACGTGACATGTTCAAGAGTTCTCGGATCGTGTTCGGGTGACACCAAGTCGTTGCACAGTTCCAGAGCTGTGCTTGGTGGGAGTGGCCGCATCCTCGCCACCATCGTCATTGTGATCAGCACCAGGGGCACCCTGGACAATTCCCATAGGAGAGGGAGAGTATCCACCGCCATAATACATGGCTGCGAAGTTGGGGTCCTGGAGATAGGGGGTCATCCAAGAATAAGGTGTATTATAGTACGGAGCCAAAGGGCTTAGCATTCCCGGAGTGGCTTGCGGTGTCGCGGGAAAGGTCTCGGTGCTAGCCGGAGGGTTCACCCGGTACGAAGGTCCGCCATAAGATGACGGGGTTGAATAGTTCTGGTCAGCGACGGGCGCCATGCCATAGGCGTTGCCTTGAGTTACCTGAGAAGAAGGCGTAGAAGAGAGTACGGAGGTATCTACCACAGCAATGTGCGACGGAGTCGCGGGTTCGGAGGGCAGATTAGCCATGGACTGCTTCTGGCCCTCAATGTGCTCGCTACGAACAGGGGTGTTGACAGCACTAGAGAGCATGGTTCTAGACTGCATGTGACGAATGCCCTGGGGCTCTCGGCTGGCTTTACGCTCTACGCGAAGCACACATCCACGCATCACCCTTCCATTCTACAGCATGAAAGTCAGTCAACTAGAACTAAGAAGTGTATAGGATTCATGATCTAATAGAACTTACCAAGTGCTTTACGGCAAGATCCGCCATGTCGGGGCGGGCAAACTCAACGAAACCAAAAGCGATAGGAGCTTGTCGGCCTGAGAGCGAGTTCGGTTAGCATTAGTCTCTCCTTCGAAATAAAGGGCTACGAACCAGTTCGGCCATCCTTCTGGACGACTTGTACCTTCTCAACGTCGCCCACCTCACCAGCCAATCTGGTAAGAAGCTCTTCGACATCAAAGTCATCTACCGGAAGGCCGCCAACATAGATGGAACGGCGGTCGATCTCATATCGCTGGAGCCAAGCTTCATCAGGATCGATCTTGGGAACCTGCATTGATTTCTTGAGATCATAGGCGATGACACGGTACAGAGGATGATGACGGTATGCCTGGAGCTCTGTTAGCGGACCGTGGACAGACAGTATAGCTAAATCAAGACGTCACATACAGAAATGACATCTCTGCTGGGATCAAAGTTGGTGAACTCAACCAACACGCCACCCTTGATTCGCATAGCTTCCTGTATCTGAGGGTGGAGTGCCTCGCACTTGCTGAAGGGGCCAAAACCGCCTAGATGAATGCGGGCCTCATCAAGGGTGACATCATCACCAAGGGCATTGTAGATGACAAAGCTACCTGTGTACCAGTTAGCATTGACATACTTCTATTGCTGATAAAGAGATTTTTACTTACGGTTCGCCTTCACCATCTCGGTGCGGCAAGGGCGGCCTTCGATCAGGATTCCACGGCCCTGGGTCACCGCATTGTGGGCATCCTCGTCTTTCTGGTCTCTTAGTTAGCTAATTCCGGAGTTCTGGATCAATTTCCAACAACACTTACAGTGTATTGACAGAATGCAAACGGCATGTTTCGTTGATCACGGCGGATCTTCACGAAAACGATACCGAACTTGCTGAAAGCTCGAGTCAATTCCACCTCAAGACGTGCGTCTCGGATGTATTCAGGAAGGCTGGTTATAAAGTCAGATCTTAATTACCCACAGTCAGGGATAGTATCTATGGGCACATACTTGGCAACGAACACACATGCCGTCGCAGGGTAAAAGGCCTGGGCATCAACGCCAGCGACCTGGGCCCTATTTCCCACATCAGAAGCGCGAGTGCGCAACATGGGGACCGGCTGCATGGTGGGAATGACACCCTGCATAGTTGAGCCGAGCATGTTTAGAGGGGCCGTAGCCGAGACCTGAGTGTTAGGGCGAACGGGAGATTCGAATACGTCTCCATCATCAGAAACCTTGCCAATCTGGAAGCGAGCATCATTCCTTTGAGAGAATCAGTCAGCTAGTTGAATTCAACATGCGTGGACTAGAAAAACTTACTGCTCATCAAGGTTTGAACGCTTCTGCGTGAAAAGGGGCGAGTCGTGACCGTTGCGGACAGGGCTCTGCTGGTGGCTATTAAGGTGGAGTTAGTAGTTATGGACCGGTATGCTATTCCATTTAAAAGGGATAACTCACATGGACGACTTGGGAGAGTCGTCAAGAGTAAGGCTACCAAAGCCTACATCAAGGCGCACACCTCCACCTCCGACTGCACCTATAGTAAAGCGTCAACGTAACCACCTTTACTACAAGAGTGCGGGGTTTCTCAGTAAGTCACAAAAGAAAACTGTCACTTACCTTGGTCAGATTTGGAAGTAGGCGACTCCGGGACGACGCGAGGTGCCTTAGTGCCAAGAATGGCAGACTGCTTCTTATGAAGAGTTGACATCCTGAGAGGGTTCATCGGATGTCGCTGTTGCAGGTTGCGATATGTTCCTGTTTCAACCTATAATAATGAGCATCAGTTGATACAAACCCAAGCTAGTTATAATAACTAGGCTAAGCAAATCGAAGTAACATGTGCTGCGTCTTGATGGTGTATAATGATAAGACCACAAGAAACAAAAAGGAAGACGAGATAGTCACGTTACCATTTCATGACAAGAGACAAAAATGAAGGAGAACTAGTAAAAGCGCTGGTGCCTCAAACAGCAGAGGATATGCGTCTGTAGAACACGACGAAGACTTCTATGTCTGCGCGTGGAAAGGGGGCAAATATTTGATGGCTCAGGAGAGGACAACACAGTTTCGATGATTACAACGATGGATTGAGGTGAAAAGACTGCGACTGCGCGACGAATATCTCATTGGGAGATGCGATAAGGAATGGGGAATGAGTGATGATGGGCGATGGAAGGGATGAACTTACTACCAGCGAGGCTTCTCGAAATACAGTCGACAAAATTGGTGCAAGATGAAGAATTGCTTTGTGTGTCTGCCCGGGTCAGCATATATTGTGAGAAGGGAAAAGGATTGCTGCGATGAGGAAGACTTGGACACAAGATAAATGGACTTACCGAGATAGGAGTGCAAGTGTTTGCAGTTTCTGATCGGGGATGTGATGGTATGGCGGACGAAGGACAATGTTCAAAAGTTGTTGCTGCAGACGAAGCGCGTTAGTTGGTAAAGGTGGGGCTGGATGGGAAAGGACGGCAAGGTATGAGACGTGCAAGTTGCAAGTTAACAGTGAATGGATCTAAGGAGAAATACTTACTACCAGATTAGAGCTTTGACCAATACTCAAGTCGCGTTGCAGCAACAAGACTTAAGAACTCGCGTGCTTAGACTGAAGTATCAGCAGCGCGCGTCTCACGTCGATGCCAGAGAGTATCAATATCTCTAACTTGTCAAGATATCGTTCCAACTGTGCAACTAGGTGTTAGATGTCAAAGCTGAACTGCGATATTCAAGTTGCCTCCCTAGAATTATTTTCTTCGCATCAAGACCGCACCACTTAATGGGGAGTATGACTAGGGGGTATCTTAGGTAGGCGAGGAATAATCTGAGCACTCACCAAATACCTCCAAATGCCAATGGAGAGAGTTGAATCAAGAGTTGTAAACGAAAGTTGTGGCAAGAGATGATAGATGTGGATGAGATGTGGATGAATGTTGTAGACGAAGTTGTAAAGAAAGCTGTGTGGATGACTAAATAGAGAGTGACACGGAATTAGAACAGGTTAAGTAAGAGTAAGGAAGAAGGAATGTTTTGTAGGACTGGGAAAGGGTTTGGGGGGGACTGGTGATTTTAAATGGTTTGCGCCGGCAACGTTGTATATCTACCGCAATTACATTTAATCAAGAAGGAAGCTAATACTTGGTACTTGCGTAGAGGTGCTCCTCCAGAACAAGTGAATTTAAATATCAGCTGAGGCATGTACAGGAATTGTGGCCCCGAGTTTCCTATTGACGGAAGGAGCAGAAGCACTATTGTGTATCACCTCAAGGGGAAAAAGGGGGGCCCGCAACTTCCTACCCCGGAGTTGTACTTGATAAGCCCACCTTGTATGTACATATCATACTCATACATGCAAGTACCATACCTACCTACCTACCTAAGGTAAGTATGTTTGCCCCCTCGTAGAGTAAATATCTTGTGTGAGTAATCAGTTGTTGAAATTCAGTTGAGATGTTCTCGAGGCAGGCCCAAGTTTGGTTAGTCCGAATATACTATACCATATATATGCGCCTGCCATCTTAAAACTACAAGCTAAACATTTTACAGCCTATCAAAGCTGGTCCATTAATATAAACGGCCATTACAGCTGCCTAGTATTTATATTATTTATATTATTCCATAATTCACTGCTTTATGTTTCAGTACAATCATTATATCATTATGTGAATGTCCTAATGGAGCAATGGGCCAATGGGATACTGATTCAACTCAAAGGGAGCACCTTCCTCAAATTGAGGAGTGTACCTGATCAGTACCTAGGTATGTATCTTAACTTGATTTATTTTCCTTCTTCTTGTAATTGGACCATCTAGATCAAATCAGAATCAGGAGCCTATTATTTCCTATGTACCTGTTAGTGTTATTCCAAGTGAATTCATGGATATCCCTTTGTGTATGATCAACCAAGATCAATTGATAAGCTCTTGTTAATATCCAAAATCAGTTTACTGCCAATCATAGAAATTTGTATGGACCCGATTTATCAACCAATCTAGGCCAAGCTATTCAAAATATTCACTTAACAAATTGTGATTGCCATTTTCTTACATGCCATGACTCATGGTACAAACTTGAATAGAAATTACAAACTAATCAGTATTAATATCCTGTTCATGATTTTAACCCTGAAAGTGAATGGTAATCGAACATTCCATAGCTTCGTTAATAACTATTTTTGATCAATTTTGAATTATGTAGGTTATTCAATCTTAACCTTCAATGAATGGAATATACCGTGTCATCTAGATTGGTACCATGCTCTCCTATATGGATTATTAAATGATACTATAACGTAGAAGAGGTGGCGGGAATCGACAAGAATGATGATCCTTGGTGTATCTAATCATAAAATTCAGGAAATAAGTATGCTCATGTGAAAATACCCTACGGAGACGTTATATTGTGATATTGGAGTATTTAACCTATATAAATTAGGAAACAAAGTTTAGGAGCGCATATATAATCTATATTTTCGAATAGGATGGTATTGGTATCTATAGTATTGATTGTACAAATATGTTAGAGCTGTGACCTTTTGCCGTCTAGATGCTTCGGAGGCAACTGGTTTGATTGGTCCCTACCAAAAAGCTTGTGTTAGGGTAGATTATAGCTCTAATTAGGTGCCGATAGCAAATACTAAGATGATGAAATTTGCCTGGAAAATTCTGTTACATATGGCTTTGTTGACCAAAAGCAGACATTTGCCCACGACACTGTTGTTTAGCGTTGTGAATAGAACAGTAATAGACATGTTATTATTATTGTAGGGCAATAAAGAAGGGGAATCGTATATTCTGATTTGATAAATAGGTACACAAGGAGTTAATTTTCGTCTCAAAAATAGATTTTAGTATTGCAGAAATTATATTGTAGACCAGAGAAACAGGCAGGTTGATGCTATTTTGAATATTATTCCTGATCCGTCCTGAAACTCCAGGCATAAATAACGAGATATGATAGGTTTTGATAAAATAGTAAAATTGAGTATTGGGCATGAATAGTCACGTCATGTCTACTTATATAGGATGCTATTCCTCGGCTACAAAAATTCCTTACATTATCTTAAATGTTTCGTAAACTATCTGGGATCTTGCTGACAAAGGTTTTGAGGAAAAATTGTTAAATTTCTTAAAAAAAGTAAATTGAACAACTTAAAATAGATATCTAGCACAGACTTTCTATACTCGTGAAAATCCCATTTTGGGATTGTTTTGGTCAGGTTATGTACTAGTCAGGGGAAGATAAACGTAGCAGGTGGCTGGATGCACATGACAGACCGAAATAAATTCGCATTACTGCTGGTTAAATCCAAATGCGTATCTTGTCTACTAGATAGGTGATATATAGGGCCTTGTAGGAACCAAAATTATAGTCATAATTGATACGTGAATAAATATATATGCTACTTTAAACCTCATAACTCCACTGGATCCCATTAAAGGGGCTCCACCACAGCATACCAGATGAAGACTTTTGGACTAGATGCCAATACCCTGCTAGATGGCCTATTTTACGGAAATATACTTGAAAGACGTGAATAACTCAAGAGGGAAACGATTAGCAATATTGTGAACTTTTACTGGATGGATATGAATATACGATAGTATATAATTAGTAAGGCTAGTAAAGTTCCGTCCTTCCAATAGCGGAGCCCGGCTAGGTGGCAACGTTGTTTAAGATATTAAACATACTATAGAAACTATGCAATATTCGACCCCAAACTAATAGGACAAGTGATTAGCCCCGAAGTTGATCCGGCTGAACGAGAGAGGTACTCGTACTAATGAACCTTGCAAAGGGACCAGCGGAGCTACTAAAGAAGGAGTTTTCGTATTTCGGCAACTCTAAACACGATTCCTTTCCTCGCTAGTAAAGTAAGTTGATTTTCTATTTTATCTATTATGCCTAATGTCTACACTAAGTAGAGATATATCAGGATATTTTCCGAAAGCTTGAGTATCCTGGAATGTGATTTTCAAGTACCAGACATGAGCACGTTTCTTACCCACGTAAAAGGCCGGCAATATAATAATCTAGAGTCTCCTGAGGTTATCCGGCAATATAATACGCACTACTCTAACTCGCGCAAAAGCTTGAAGATATCCATCATAGGAATCGTTTCTATGCTCCCCCGTGGTGTATTATTAGAAAAGAAATATTAGACAGAAAGGCGCTTACGTCGTGTATACTGCAGATGGCGCGTCCCCTTATATTGGCGGCTAATTCCAGTCAGCATAAGTGATCCCGGGAAATTGACACATATTTTTCTATTTAAGCGTAGAAGACCTTAACATGTAATTAAGATCCCCGCAATACATACTCAGCCTTAGGTGGCATATATCTATGCCACGTTTTGCTGCAGGGGACATCTGCCAGTTTCGCGAGATCTGCCGATGAATTGAGGCTTACTAGTTCGACTAAATTCAATATATTAGGTAAAGTCATACTTAATAGGTCGTCTAAGGTTATAGAGAAATTGGAATATATGGAGCCGTGATCTAGGGCTGTAAAGTTTTCCCTTGCTCCATTCACGGATCCGGCCCGAGGAGTCTACCTTTACCTTGCTCGTACTCGATGGAGCTGTCTGTTGATACATTGATGTATATTACCTTCTCATCTTTGGCATGTAACCTCGAGCGAGCGAGCCATCTTGTTTGGGGAGGGGGGCGACCTAGGGTGGTCTGTTAAAATATAGATCACTTAAATGATACCCGCTGCCGCCATCATGGGTCAAGCTCAAGCCTCGTGTCTAGTTAGGAGACCTATGATTCCATGATGTCTTTTGCTTCAGTCTCGAGGTTTGGGTTCTTCGCAACTCTGTTGCTCGCAGTAGCTGAGCCGTTTGCTCAGGCACGCCGCTTATCGGAGCTCCAGTTGAGGTTCTTGAACGGCTCAACACAGGTGAAGCCCTCGTATGATTATGTGATCGTCGGAGCAGGAACAGCCGGCTTGACAGTAGCAGATCGTTTGACAGCAGATGGGAAAAGTGAGTTTCAGTGAGATCTAACATTGGACTACTTTGCGTACTGATATCTTAACGTTAGCTACTGTCTTGGTCGTTGAAAATGGCAAAGTAGGTGGGTTACACTCCGATAAAGAGTCGGATATCGAATAGGCCTACTGACGCTCGAACATTAAGTTGATTCCCCTAGAATCAACCAAGTTTTCTCTGGTACTGCTGCCATGGGCCCGACTTGGTCGTATCAGATCAACTCTGTCCCTCAAGTTAACCTACAGAACCGAAGCACGGCTGTTATAGCTGGAAACCTAGTTGGCGGCAGCTCGGCGATTAATGCAATGATGACTGTTCGAGGGACATCTGAAGATTATGACCGATGGGGTAGTTTCTTCAGTAATAACTCTACTTGGTCTTGGGATGGGCTTCTGCCTTACCTGAAGAAGGTAAGGTTTTCTGTGTCCCTCATGGTGATATTATAACTAATCCATTAAGGGTCTTACTTTTGTGCCCCCTGACCCTGCCGTGACGAAGTCCGTGAACCTCACGTTTGATACATCATTCTGGGGTAACAGTTCCAACGTATACGTAGGATGGCCATTCTTCCAGTGGCCTGGTTTAAGTAAGCGACTTGACCTGCCTGGTTTAATATTGTCTACTAACACAAGATTTAGCTACGCAAATAGAGGCCTTTAGAGACATACCTGGTGTTGAGTTCCCCCCCGACAGTGGTGCAGGCAAGGCAGGTGTTTACTGGTTTCCGACTTTCATGGACCCTAAAAAAGTTCAAAGGTCATATGCTAGGACTGGGCATTACGATGGGATTAACAGAACAAATTATGATGTTGTTACCCAGTCTCATGTGACGAAAGTTCTTCTCGAAGAGGGAACTGCCACGGGAGTTATTTTTCGACAAAAGAATGGCAATGCTACCACTTTCACCACAGTCAAGGCCAACCGTGAGGTTATTCTTTCTGCAGGCGCAATCCACTCTCCCCAACTATTGCAGCGCAGTGGGATCGGGCCTAGGAAGCTTCTGGAGTCAGCCGGCTTGAATATGACTGTTGACTTACCTGGCGTCGGCCAAAACTTCCAGGATCACCCAATGCTCCTCATGAGCATTGTCCGTGAGTAACCACTAATATTATAAGTATTTGAAGATGTTAATTAAAAGCCTTTTTTAGTCCGGAACTTTACGACTCACCCAAGCCCATTGGATATGTTTGGTGGAAACAAGAACTTCACTGACTGGGCACAGGAGCTCTGGAGAGCTAACAAGACGGGTAAGCAAAAAAAGGTACGAGATATGCAGGACCCTGAAACGATATTGACATATTTTAGGACCATATTCGATGGGTATTGGCAATGCTGCAGCGTGGCTAGGCATGCCTGTAATTTCCCCTGAGAGGTTCGAAAGCATAGCATCTAAGCTGGAAAATCAAGATCATGCTGCTCAGCTACCCCCGGATACAGACCCAACAGTTGTTGCTGGTAGGTTATTTGAATACTCCATGTTAAGGGACAGGAAAAAGACAACAAATGAATGGGAGAAACTGACATCGATAAATAGGGTATAGCGCGCAAATGAAGAAGATGGCGGCGTCAATCCGTTCCTCGAACACAGCTTTCTAGTAAGTAGCTACTTTCAGTACAAGTCTACACCACGTATACTATGTCTAGGCACGTTTCTCGCCTTAGAATATTCTCCCCTGTTTTGATGATGCTTCTTAACTTAAAAACCTTTGCACTTGATAATAGTAACTTACCACGCATTGTCTAGTAACCACGTCCTAACCGGAGCCGGGTCCTCAGGCACATTGGTAGATTTGCATCCACTTAGTCGCGGTACAGTGAACATCAACACCGCAGACCCATTCAACACAGAACCCATAGTTGACTACAGGGCCCTTACTAATCCTGTCGATCTCGATATCATGATCGAGATGCTCCGGTTCACTAAGCGATATTTCTTCGAGACAAGACTAAAGGAGCTTTCCCCCAGGCAGGTACAGCCACCCGACTACGTTAACGAGCCCGAAGATCTGGCCGGCTTTTTGGCGCAGAACCTTAGTCCTTCCGAGTTCCATCCTTCGGGAACTTGCGCCATGATGCCAAGAGAACTTGGAGGCGTGGTTGATGAGAGTCTGAAGGTGTACGGTGTGAAGAATCTGAGAGTTGTCGATGCTAGTATTATGCCTACATTGCCTGGAGCCAACACTTGCCAGAGTGTCTATGCCATTGCTGAGAAGGTAAGTGACATCTGGTGTGCACGAAGATATCTACTAACGCTTCGCAGGCGGTCGATCTCATCAAGGCTGATTCGTAACTTGAGTGTCGGATATGGATACAGTCGCGAGTACTATATAAACCAATTCTATTTATATCTTGGCGTATATTACGTGAGGCCCGAATGTGCGTGTGTAGCTTTTCGTAAAGTATGGTAGTATCATAGTTCGTTTCTTTGGAGAAACTTGTATGGACATATGTCCTCTACAAGCCCGTGTTTGCTTCCCCTGATATGCCTCCTCTCATATATCATTATGTGATGTTGATACAATAGAAAACATGATAGAAACCTCAAAACGCCTGGCACCCGTTGAACGATAGAGCTGCAATGGTACTTCAGCTCTCTATTTCCAATACTTGTTTCAAACCTGTTTCTGCAGATATAAACCAGCGTCCCCGCTCCTCTAGGTCATCTTGAACACCACCAAGGGCAGCTTCCTTCCGCCTCCGCGCCTCCTTTGCAGCAGTCTTGCTATTCTGCCTCTTTGTCTCGAGGGGCTGTAGCTCAGCTTGCAATCGATCTAGTTCCTTCTTTTTCCTTGGGACTTGGCTTTGCAGTTGTTCTAATTGCCTGTCCAGTTCGGCTTTTCGCTGCTTTTTTGACTCGACCAGGTCCAAGGTCTTGGATAGAGGCAGATTCAGCTCAGGGTTTGGATTTGATTCTGTTTTCTGCGTCTTCTTTAACTCTGCAACTACATTCTCGAGATCTTCAACCTTGCGCGGAAGTTCTTCCAACTTGACCGTCTCAACCTTGATTCTTTCATATTTTCGACTGAGGTCTCTCGCTTTCTCCTCAAGCTCGGTGACCATGGATGCGACCTCAGTTTTCAAGGCCTTTAACGTAGCCTTTGCCTCTAGATTCTCCTTCTCAAGATCCAAGTTTTCTTGGGGGCTAACAATAAGAGGTGGATCGCCCACGATAGCTCGGATGAACTTCTCCTTGGAGACTTGCTCTACATAACTAAATCGCAGCTTGGCGAATAGCTCTCGGTAGTGTGTTAAATCTGCTTCAAGAGAGGATGGTGTAGTTGCATCAAGGGATGAATTAGATACATCAGATGTTCGCTGATGAGCATCCTGTAGATGTGTGACCGCAGCCGATATAGGTTCACTGAGCTTTAAGATGGTGATGTCCTGCTTAGCACCAAGTGTCTGTAACCTAGCTAAGACATGTTCGGCTGAAGGAGGCGCCATCATTGGTGGTGAATGGATTCGTCGCGTGTCTTCTTAAGTAGACTGGATCGGGTCCTGTATTTGGTAATCCTAGTAAAATTGACTAGTAAATTTGAAGTTTTTGTTACTCAAGTATGTACATAGCAAATTACCTTAGGTATAATCAGACTTCAATGCTTTTGACGTCGTCTTGTGTATTTACTTTCGTCTAAGAAAGGAAAGGTGGGTTGTGGATAGTTGGCGTAGTGAGACCCTGCAATTGATAAGTGATAAGAGATAAAGGATAATAAAGGATAAGCGTATTGGACAAACAGGCAGATACCTACACTACCTTAGGTTAGGTAGGTACATGTATGTAACTGGGACATGGGTTTTAATTCTTTTTCTGGTAACTACTTCGTATATTAGGTATAGTTTGGCGCGTTGGCAAGTTCCTTTAATGGACGGGGGACATAGACCCACTTGTCCAACATGTATATGCTGTCCATTTAACTTTGAACCATTCACCCCGCTGACTAGAATCGTACATCATTGCGCTGATTTAACGATCTTATGAACCCTTAGCGATATTCAACTTATTCCTCTTAGATTCCCTTATGCAACCGAAAATGCCTCCCGAAGACCTACTAACAGACGACCAAGTCGCTGAGCTTCTGGTTAAGGAAGCCCAGGATTGCTCTCTGAGATATTCTGCGATGGGTCTAGATGCATTCAAATCTAATAAGTAAGCGCCTAGTCTACCTAATGCATAAATTCACTGTTGTGTCACCAGAGTCTCTGCTCCTCTGTCTTCTCTATCCCTAGTACCAAGTAGCTAACAGCTATACCCTCCAGGCGTCCTGCAAATCAACCTAAACCTAACACCCGATTCCTCAACAATATCATTCGTGACACCAATAGCCATAATCGAGCCCTTCTTGCCAAAGAAAGCGCCGAGTCTAAGGCAAAACTTCGTGACCTCGAAGACGCGGAAGACAAGAAGCGGAGGGAAGAAGAGCTGAGATTGCGCAAGAGCAGGCCCGGACCTAGCGACACTCGAAAGCGTATGCTAGGTGATATCGCTGCCATTCTCGGAGGATCGTCTAAGAGGCGTAGGACTGAAAAGACCGAGGCATCTACCAGCCATGCTTCAGACCCAGCGGCGCCTCATGCTGAAGGTGATAGGAATGTAAGAAGAGAAAAAAGTCGAAGGGACCTTTCGAGAGAACGCGATAGAAGTTCACACCGAACCCATCGCCGAGATGAGGGGAGACGAGAAGACCGGCGCTCGCACAGGGCACGTTCGCCACGACGCGAAGGCCACCATCACCAATCAAGGACCTCAAAGCGCACCCAGCGTCAATCTTCCCAGGACTCGTCTGACTCGGATCCCTTAGACGATATCATTGGCCCTGCGCCGGCTAAAAACTCTACCGTTCATCGACGAGGACGGGGAGCTAACGCCGCCACGTCTGGGATAGACGGCCGTTTTGCCCTCGATTACGACCCAAGCAAAGACGTGACGCCCGAGCAAGAAGACGCAGATGACTGGGATAATGCGGTAGAAGCGTTTCGTGATCGACAAAAGTGGAAACAGCAAGGAGCGGATAGACTACGGTCTGCAGGTTTTACTGAAGAACAAATCAAGAAGTGGGAAAAGGGTGACACTAAGGACGAAAGCGACGTACAATGGACCAAGGCTGGTGGTTTGAGAGAGTGGGACCGTGGCAAAGTGGTTAGTAAGGACGGCACTGTGACCCTGGCAACAAACACCGAATAGAAGATGGCGTCGATCGACTTGCGCATGGTTCGAAAGCATCACAAAAAGCGTGTTAACTTGGGTTTCATTCGTCCATCCTTTAGCGGCGTACGGGATATCATTACATAGTTGCATAGCACGGCACCGCATAGCATAGCATATCATAGCATAGTACGGCGTAACGAGGCATAGCATGGCGTTGATGGCATATCCCACGTGGTGTCACAGGACTGACTTATTCAGTGGGATGCTTGACTTGGAAATGTGATGAGCTAGGACGACTTTGTTTTAATAAACTATACGCTACTCATCTCCCCAACTCTTAAAAGGTTACTACATGTATTAACTTACAAATTAAATAGGCGACCCCTTACTCGGGTTAAAAAAAAACGCACCTTAGTAGTTTCAGCTCAAAGATAAGTTGAAAGGCTGATTCGTAATAAGAAACGGGGGAACAGACACTTACGCAGGTCGGATCATAGAAGTGCTTACGATTTGAAGTCATAGCTATGTTTATAATATTTATAATGTAGGTAAATAAATGTCCATCTAGCTGTGCAAATAGAATTGCCGAAACAGGTAGTGTTTCTAACTTTAAACGAATCAGATCCCACTACAGTTCGTATAACTACATATAGACATTCTTCTAAAAGCGGCTCTTTTCGGAGCGGTGAGTTTAGTACTGAGAAAAGACCGCAATTAAACGTACGACTATTATTTTTATGTGCGGACTATGTTGCGAACGGACTAATTTACGTGAGTTAAATCCATTACTTCGTAATCGTGACCATTGGGGTTGAATATAAAGCGTAACTATATCAACACATCTCCTTCGATATAAATTCTTACATTATGTTTAACAAAATATCTGGCGTATAAATTTGGGGAACTTGGCTCGCTTTTTTTAATAGTTTGTATTGACCATTCGAAAATTAAATAATAGTCAGCAGTTGGTATATGTAAAATCTCGGAGCATAGTCACTGCACGAAGATGCTTTGAAGTTTATAAAAGATAAGAGCCCGAGACAAAACTCTGTAGGTAAGAAACACTCGGACCAAATACTTATCTCCAAGGATTACGATGATTGGTGCATTGCTTTAGAAGCGCATAATGCAATGAGATATGCGGCTGGTAGACTTCAAGTTGTGTAGGTGGACATAAAGGTTATAATGTAAAGATACCCGTGAGCTTACCAGATTCTCGATCTTGAGATTGTGAAGTGCAATAGCGATATGCTGATCTCGACTAGATTGCTAAAAATGGGTTCGTCCGGTATTGAAAAGGGACCGAGAAGGATATAAAATTGCTATTGCGTGTTTGCTCGTGTGATCGATGAGATCATTTCCCCTTGCGAAACATTCGGTATAGTCCACCCACCTTCTCGGCTGTTTCCAAGAGAAGTGATTTGACTTCTAAGAGTCATTTAGGTTCTATATAAGGGACCGTGTAGGTCGCGTCGGTAATGACCATCAGATCAAGCGCACATGCTCAAACTTGGCCGGGTTGAAACATAAAAAAAGAGGAAAAGGGGATCGCGTTGCTTTTAATGTTCGCGCTAGTCCGTCAAAATTGTGACGCAAGCACGCGCTTACTCCTCCCAACTAACCTAATGTACAGTAACTCTAAAGACACAGTACAGATCGACTAAAGAAACAGCACATCCACTTTGCACGTGATGAAAGCCACTACAAGCCACCACAAGCCACCATGCACGGCCATTTAAAACTATACCCAACCCCATGCATATACCCCACTTGCATTGTAACCAAATGAAATTTCTATAATTTTTAAATATTATTTTTTTAAAAATATTAATAAAATATAAATGAAAAAAAAATAAAATATAACAAATAAAAAAAAATATATAAAATAAAAAAATTATAAAATTTTATAAATTTAATATATTTATTTTAAATAAATTTTATATTAAATAATTAACTTATTCTAAATTATAATTTTTATTTATATTTTTTTTTTTTTACTCCTTTCTTCTTTTTTTTTTCTCTTTTTCTTTCTTTTCTCTTCTCTCTCCCCTCTCTCTCCCTCTCTCTCCTATCTCTCCCTCTCTCTCCCTCCTCTCTCTCCCTCACTCCCTCTTCTTCCTCTCTCTCTCCCTTTTCTTCTCTTCCGTCTTCTTTTCTTTCTTTTCTTTCTTTTCTTCTTTTCTTTTTTTCTTTCTTTTCTTTCTTTTCTTTCTTTTCTTTCTTTTCTTTCTTTTCTTTCTTTCTTTCTTTCTTTTCTTTCTTTTCTTTCTTCTTCTCCCCTTCCGCCTCTCGCTGCCTCTTTCTTCCCCCTCTCTTATTTTTCCGGTGTAAATTAGAAATATTTAAGCCTAATTGCACGTGATTTGGACCGAATTTGAGAAAGTTATATAAATTAATATATATTAAATATTAAATATGTCATATCTACCTTATCTCAGTGACCTCAGACTAGAAATTTGAAATGGTTCGGGGGAAGTACCTCCCCCAGCCACACCCCCCCCCAACCAATTCACCCCCGGCACACCCCCCCAAACCATTTTCCAATCTCTAGTCTGAGGTGATTTTGAACATTTTTCATTCAAACGGCCATAATAATAATTAAATCAATTGAAAACATAGTAAGTAAAGTCTTTATAAAACAAGTACTAATTCAATTATTTAAATAGGTTATTTTTTATAAAACGTACGCGTTTCGGGTCAAAATTAGCTATAGCACCGGTCGCAACACCGGTCGCAACGCGATAGCCGCAATAAACACTGCAATAAACGTCAAAGCCTATAACATTATAACGCGATGTCGTATAAGCATGCAAAAAGACGAGAAGGTAGCGAAAGCAAAAGACTAGCCCCGAATGATTAAAATAGAAGGTATTTTAGATGTGGTTGTGGGTGGTTGTGGGTAGTTGTGGGTGGTTGTGGGTGTAGGCGCGTGGGTATAGACGCGTGGGTACAGACGCGTAGGTATAGCGTTTTGA
>NW_022984684.1:0-21731 GCF_008694065.1 Daldinia childiae | reverse complement strand
TTCTCCTTCCTATCAAAGCTAAAACACCCTATTAGATTTGGTTCCGTAGGTGACATACGGATTACTTCCCTATTTATTTAAGTTGACAGGGGACTGCAGGGTACTTGTTGCTCAGAGTTTAGGCAGTGTTACGTAGTAATATGACCTCACAGGCCACATTGCCCAATGTTTCTACCTTTTCTACCTTTCTACTATTACTACGTACTATAATCCTACCTACCACATACAACAAAATACGCCTATATTTATTTATTACATATGTACCTAGGACGTATCCCCCCCAAAAAACATCGAACGCATTGTGCGACTTTCAATACCTAATTTCTAAACGGCCTTTGTCCCCCCCGTGTGTCTCGTGCTTAACCGCCATCACATTACCATTACCTTACCATCAACACTTTCCTATGGCCCAACTCGAATCGACTACGTACAACTCGATAATACATAGGAAATCAAATTGGGGGTTGGGCACAGGTAGTTAGTTAATATATAAACATATATCTTAGACCATCTTAGGTACTTTAAGCCATCTGCGGGAAGGCCCCTTGAATGGCCAACCCAAGGCTTAGGACTCCCTCCTCCAGCACACATGCTACCGATGCTACCGATATACCTCCCGTCCCCGTCGTAGCTGTTTCCCTTCTGCAGCCCCGCGTCGCCGTCGCCCTCGGTATACCTAAGCGTTGGCATCATACTCTCTCCGCTTGTCGTCTACTCTCTATCATTCCTCCTATACTCTGGGGCCTTCGATACGCCTTGCGTTTTCTGCTTGCCGATCTGTTACGCTTGTCCGAGCAAGACCATGGTCATAATGTTAGTCTTTCCTCCTTGAGGTTGACCGAAACGGCATTGGCTGTCATATGGGTATGTTGCTTCTGCTAGCTACGAACTTGTTTTATGTTCCTGTTACGTCCGTTTCTGTTCGTACTGACTCGGTCAACAGTGCTACGCCTCTGCATATCTCGCCTTCTTTTTTACCGACTGCCTTATGTCACGCTGGCTCATCAACTACACGCCCCAAGCGACAGTTGTGCGCCTCTTCACTATTAGTTGCGCCTTTGCTTACCTGACCTCGTGGATCGTATACCTAGCTGGTGGTTCTCAAGATCCTGGTCTGCTGCTGCCAGCCTGGATCGGGATAGCCACCATCTTAACCCTCTGCTACCACTTCACTCAGCGCAAGATTAAGATACGGAAGGAAACCTTTGCTAGTATCAGCGTCTTTTCTATAGCAAGCTTCATCAGCATGGTTGCCTTACTATTACATTCCCATACGACCAGAGCTGGATATCAGAACGTCCCGATAGTTGCCATAACCAAGCGAGCTTGTCAAATCGGAGCATACATCATTTTCCGCATTGTAGGTCTCACTGGGGATTTGGACGGTTTATGATATAAGAGATCGACTTCGTAGTGTTTCGTACACGTTGTTGCAGCTTAATGCCGGCGAGAGATGGTAACTGAGCTACACTTCTATTAGCTTATCAGGATGCATAAATGTGTCCAGCCTAGTCACCGACTTTAGATATGGGATGCTTCGAGAAGTTTGATGTTTTTACTTCAAAAGAAGCGATTTTGAGTACGGTAAAGTGTACTCTAGGATAAATGACGAATATATTTCAACCTTGGGCAGATTAACTGTAGTTCTTCTCCTGGCTGTCTGCAGCTGCATTCGGGTGATACTTAATCTTGCGTATATATTGCCCTTGGCTATGCTGGTCTTGTTTGTTTCCAAGCGCAAACCAGATCTATGCATTAAGATCATCCTCTTCAATAATATAGTTTAATGAAGTTATCTGCACTATTTAAAATCACCAGCATAAGGTCTTGGGAGAATGAGATGTTTCGATTCTGAAAAGTTCTAGGAATGCCCACTGAATTTAGTCTACTTTGATGCTTCTCGAGAGGTTACTAAACTACTACTCTACATTACTTAGTACAACCATTGGACATATTGTAAGGCTGATTAGTGTGTTATTTATAGTTTACCCCTTTTTCTTTTGGGGATTAAGGAAGGGATTTGATAATGACTAAGAGTGAAGTGGGTTAGGATAAAAACCAAATAACATTGGAAATTGTTCTGCTAATACTAGTTGCGCATATGCAGTCGAGTATAATCAGTTTAACTCCGTCTTTGTTAATACCAAGTACAATCCCAACGAGCCGTTGTATGAGCGTATATGAGATATGAAAATAAAAATATAAACACTAACATCTTCGGTAGGATGAGTCATGTAAAAGGGAGAAAGATATAGAATAAAAGGGTAGTATTATCTATAAAATTGCTAGTTATCTCGTTCTGGTGTGCTACATCTATATATATTTTACGGTCTCTATTAAGTACTCTATCAAGCTTCCAAACCGAGAGAGGGCCGAAACCGGTGACTTGTGCAACAGCTGGCTCAGTATAATCTTGGCAGATATCAACGTCGGACACTGTCTAGGAGGGGCTGCTCTGGAGATATAAACTTGAATAACACCTATCATCCTCGTCTGTCCTACGATCTATTAGAATATGGCAACAATCCGACCCCGAACCGATCACGATATTCCAGCATGTCTTCAAGTGCTTAATGTCGTCTATAAAGATAGCGGGTATCCCGTACAGGGAGTTGGTGATTCGGCACAGTTCTTCAACAAATATGAGACTACTTGGGTTGCCGAGATTGACGGGACTGTCGTGGGACATATCGCCCTCGCAGAAGGTGCCGCAGGGAACGTTGCAGTGGACTTGTGGCAGAATCAACATCCTGAAGATATCCACGTTGCAGTTATCGGAAGACTTTTCGTTCACCCTGATTATCGTAAGGGCGGCACAGCCAGCAAGCTCATTAGCACCGCTGTAGAGGAAGCACGGGGGAGGGGACAGCGGCTGCTTATGTTTGCTTTGATCAAAGATCAGAATGCTATTCGCTTGTATCGGAAGCTGGGCTGGCAGTATTTCGGCAACACTGTGTATAGATGGGAGGAGGGTAATGAGATGGACGCGGAGTGCTTTGCAAGCCCAATGGCGTGAAGCTCCAGGGTTGGTTGCTATGCTCGGGAATAGTATCGTAGTATGTTAGTTATAGGGAATAGGGGGATGTTCTTCGGGATGAACATATCAAACTGTCACATCATTTTCTAACCATGGGCGTTTATTATTATCGTATATTATTATCGTACTTGTCTACCGATGGTCCTCCATAGGAAGCAAGATGTTTCCTAGATGTACATTGTAAGCTGGCCAGCTCGTCCAAATACAACTTGGTACTATCTCTCACCCCATGTCCCAATCTAAGGTAAATATTAATCTAAGGTATATAGGTATGTATTCAAATTAGATCATCTTGCTGTTGCTACTCTTTCCTCTTGTACTTAGATACCTATACCTCATATATGTACCAGGCTCTAATGGCAGGTAAAGACATGTAGATACCTACATAGGTAGGTATACATATTCAAACAATATTGTGCACGGACTAATTTGGGCGGTGTGATAAATACACTTTATGATTACAACCGCTTGTTACTTCGCTCTTGCTTATTTGACTCTTGATTGTTCGGCTCCTGCTTACTCAACTTTAATTATTCGGTTCTTGTTATTCAATTATTGATAACAGAGAAGCTCCGACCAGAAGCTCCGACCACCAAAAGCTTCGACCATCACAGGGACGTGACTTACTCTTTACTCTTTGTGTTATCGTAGTCCCTTCTTGCTTCTTGACTAGCAACCCTAAGGTTCCTACAACTGCAGGAGCGCCCTCAATTCTTTTTATTTATTTAAGCAGCCCGGTTCCTTCAAAGTTGCCTCTCAATATACCTACTCTTCATCCTAACTTCTAACAATCCACAACCCTTTCAATCTCCAAATAAACATAAATAAACCTATCCTCTTCTACATTAGCCTATCCTCTTCTAAATCAACCTATCCTCTTCTTACCCACCTTAAGGGAAAGCACCCAATACCTAGTGGAAACCCTTCAGCCGCTTGCGACACCTTCACCATGCTGTCGCTGTCGCTGTCGCTGTCGCGTCGCATCTATGATAAACTCCTATACACCTTGAAGTTTACCTATAATAGTAAGTTTAATACAATCTATTCCTTTAAGCCATCACTAATTTTCACTAGCTCCCTAACTCATCACTCTTATTCTACCACACGAAACTCCTTCCATAATAATTGTCTACCCTCATCAATACTTATTACTCTATTAATGTCATATACCTTAGTAGGTCTCTTTCCCGGCTTCTTTAATTTCTATCCTATTTTTTTATTTTTTTTTGACTAGTTCCTATTGCTGCTTGGTCTGTATGTCCCTTCTAACATCAGACACTTCTTACCCACCTATTTCCATTACTTAGTCCTTTCCAATATTGCTCACCAACAACACGATTACTATTATTTTATTTTATTTTTGCTATGCTTACTAATGTCCTCATTCTAGACAGCATGCCCATAAAGCGATACTAGGTTTTCAGCAACAATATCAATCTCAGTGGCTTCTCTAATATATTCGCCTCTAAAGGCATCCACATGGGTAAGTAGAGGGGTCACTTTATAGAATGCCTATAAAGTATTTATTGCTAACATTTAGGTCCTAGGGTTCTCCAAAATGGGGAAATTTCCAACGGCAGTGCCAAGTATGGTGGCGTCAATTGGCATATACACTCTGATTATGATCACACACCCCTTCTGGTTCCAATGGAGGTTCCAAGTAAGTTCTTTTATAATATAGTAGCACATGATAGCCCTGTTCTTATCTTCATACTTTGACGTTCGTGCCTTCTACCACTATTTCGTGTGTCTACAGTCGTTATTCATCAATTGGGATAGTGATAGCATACATATTTCCTAGAATTATCACTGACTTTTACTCTTCTTTCAACATCTAGGCACTGAACTACACGCCATATATTATGCTATTGGAATCGGTTATTTCTAACCGACGAAAAATCCCTCCATGCCATGCCAAGGTATTTCAACCAACTTAGCATTGCAGTATCTATAAGAGATACAATACCCCCCTTGGAGGCTATCGATATTATTAAATGGCAACACAACGCGACTGTCTAGATAGCCCCTAGGACTTCAATTTCACGGAACTAAAGTGACCTTTGAAGAAGACATAGAAGGCCTATATACACCTCATTCCATGGCCGTGGATGCCGACGCCAACGCTAACCGCGGCATGGGAGCGGGGAGTCGGAGCCGATAAGAAGCATGCATCAGGCTAGAAGGTTTGAAGGAAAGGTGGCCGGCCATAATCAGGTCAGCGAACATTCATCCGCCATCATGGCAAGACAGAGCTTCACAATTCAACTAATACGCCTATTATTACCACATTATCACCTTTAATCGCCAAATTAATCACTAACCAACTCAACATATAAAATTAATTCCTGCCAAAAAAGGTGCATTACTATGAAAAGAGAAGTAAGGAAAAAGCTATCGAAAGTACAAGCAACACAACTAGCATATTAGCCACTGATTCTGATTCGATCATGATGATGATGGCCGCGTGAAAATGGAAAATGAACTAAAGTACATAAGGCAAAAGGACAAAAGGACAAGTATGGCCAACTGGCCCATGCTAGATAGACTTAATCTATCCTAGTCCATGTCATGAAACGAATCAGAGAAAAAAGATGTTGAAAAGGGGGAAAGAAGAAGAGACCGGAGACAAGGTTGTGGGATATTCTCAGTTGATGGCTGGTGAAGCGCCACCTGAGTCCCTATTAACAACTCAATTGTCTAATGTCCTAATGTCGATGAGTATCAAAGCAAAAAGACTGCAATAACTTCAGTTTATGTCCTGAGTTACCACAAAAGCAAGAATGCAAAGCTTTCAGATCTTCGAAGTTTCTTTGTGCACAGTGCCCGGAATACATGGTTGAGTTGGCAACGTGACATGTTCAAGAGTTCTCGGATCGTGTTCGGGTGACACCAAGTCGTTGCACAGTTCCAGAGCTGTGCTTGGTGGGAGTGGCCGCATCCTCGCCACCATCGTCATTGTGATCAGCACCAGGGGCACCCTGGACAATTCCCATAGGAGAGGGAGAGTATCCACCGCCATAATACATGGCTGCGAAGTTGGGGTCCTGGAGATAGGGGGTCATCCAAGAATAAGGTGTATTATAGTACGGAGCCAAAGGGCTTAGCATTCCCGGAGTGGCTTGCGGTGTCGCGGGAAAGGTCTCGGTGCTAGCCGGAGGGTTCACCCGGTACGAAGGTCCGCCATAAGATGACGGGGTTGAATAGTTCTGGTCAGCGACGGGCGCCATGCCATAGGCGTTGCCTTGAGTTACCTGAGAAGAAGGCGTAGAAGAGAGTACGGAGGTATCTACCACAGCAATGTGCGACGGAGTCGCGGGTTCGGAGGGCAGATTAGCCATGGACTGCTTCTGGCCCTCAATGTGCTCGCTACGAACAGGGGTGTTGACAGCACTAGAGAGCATGGTTCTAGACTGCATGTGACGAATGCCCTGGGGCTCTCGGCTGGCTTTACGCTCTACGCGAAGCACACATCCACGCATCACCCTTCCATTCTACAGCATGAAAGTCAGTCAACTAGAACTAAGAAGTGTATAGGATTCATGATCTAATAGAACTTACCAAGTGCTTTACGGCAAGATCCGCCATGTCGGGGCGGGCAAACTCAACGAAACCAAAAGCGATAGGAGCTTGTCGGCCTGAGAGCGAGTTCGGTTAGCATTAGTCTCTCCTTCGAAATAAAGGGCTACGAACCAGTTCGGCCATCCTTCTGGACGACTTGTACCTTCTCAACGTCGCCCACCTCACCAGCCAATCTGGTAAGAAGCTCTTCGACATCAAAGTCATCTACCGGAAGGCCGCCAACATAGATGGAACGGCGGTCGATCTCATATCGCTGGAGCCAAGCTTCATCAGGATCGATCTTGGGAACCTGCATTGATTTCTTGAGATCATAGGCGATGACACGGTACAGAGGATGATGACGGTATGCCTGGAGCTCTGTTAGCGGACCGTGGACAGACAGTATAGCTAAATCAAGACGTCACATACAGAAATGACATCTCTGCTGGGATCAAAGTTGGTGAACTCAACCAACACGCCACCCTTGATTCGCATAGCTTCCTGTATCTGAGGGTGGAGTGCCTCGCACTTGCTGAAGGGGCCAAAACCGCCTAGATGAATGCGGGCCTCATCAAGGGTGACATCATCACCAAGGGCATTGTAGATGACAAAGCTACCTGTGTACCAGTTAGCATTGACATACTTCTATTGCTGATAAAGAGATTTTTACTTACGGTTCGCCTTCACCATCTCGGTGCGGCAAGGGCGGCCTTCGATCAGGATTCCACGGCCCTGGGTCACCGCATTGTGGGCATCCTCGTCTTTCTGGTCTCTTAGTTAGCTAATTCCGGAGTTCTGGATCAATTTCCAACAACACTTACAGTGTATTGACAGAATGCAAACGGCATGTTTCGTTGATCACGGCGGATCTTCACGAAAACGATACCGAACTTGCTGAAAGCTCGAGTCAATTCCACCTCAAGACGTGCGTCTCGGATGTATTCAGGAAGGCTGGTTATAAAGTCAGATCTTAATTACCCACAGTCAGGGATAGTATCTATGGGCACATACTTGGCAACGAACACACATGCCGTCGCAGGGTAAAAGGCCTGGGCATCAACGCCAGCGACCTGGGCCCTATTTCCCACATCAGAAGCGCGAGTGCGCAACATGGGGACCGGCTGCATGGTGGGAATGACACCCTGCATAGTTGAGCCGAGCATGTTTAGAGGGGCCGTAGCCGAGACCTGAGTGTTAGGGCGAACGGGAGATTCGAATACGTCTCCATCATCAGAAACCTTGCCAATCTGGAAGCGAGCATCATTCCTTTGAGAGAATCAGTCAGCTAGTTGAATTCAACATGCGTGGACTAGAAAAACTTACTGCTCATCAAGGTTTGAACGCTTCTGCGTGAAAAGGGGCGAGTCGTGACCGTTGCGGACAGGGCTCTGCTGGTGGCTATTAAGGTGGAGTTAGTAGTTATGGACCGGTATGCTATTCCATTTAAAAGGGATAACTCACATGGACGACTTGGGAGAGTCGTCAAGAGTAAGGCTACCAAAGCCTACATCAAGGCGCACACCTCCACCTCCGACTGCACCTATAGTAAAGCGTCAACGTAACCACCTTTACTACAAGAGTGCGGGGTTTCTCAGTAAGTCACAAAAGAAAACTGTCACTTACCTTGGTCAGATTTGGAAGTAGGCGACTCCGGGACGACGCGAGGTGCCTTAGTGCCAAGAATGGCAGACTGCTTCTTATGAAGAGTTGACATCCTGAGAGGGTTCATCGGATGTCGCTGTTGCAGGTTGCGATATGTTCCTGTTTCAACCTATAATAATGAGCATCAGTTGATACAAACCCAAGCTAGTTATAATAACTAGGCTAAGCAAATCGAAGTAACATGTGCTGCGTCTTGATGGTGTATAATGATAAGACCACAAGAAACAAAAAGGAAGACGAGATAGTCACGTTACCATTTCATGACAAGAGACAAAAATGAAGGAGAACTAGTAAAAGCGCTGGTGCCTCAAACAGCAGAGGATATGCGTCTGTAGAACACGACGAAGACTTCTATGTCTGCGCGTGGAAAGGGGGCAAATATTTGATGGCTCAGGAGAGGACAACACAGTTTCGATGATTACAACGATGGATTGAGGTGAAAAGACTGCGACTGCGCGACGAATATCTCATTGGGAGATGCGATAAGGAATGGGGAATGAGTGATGATGGGCGATGGAAGGGATGAACTTACTACCAGCGAGGCTTCTCGAAATACAGTCGACAAAATTGGTGCAAGATGAAGAATTGCTTTGTGTGTCTGCCCGGGTCAGCATATATTGTGAGAAGGGAAAAGGATTGCTGCGATGAGGAAGACTTGGACACAAGATAAATGGACTTACCGAGATAGGAGTGCAAGTGTTTGCAGTTTCTGATCGGGGATGTGATGGTATGGCGGACGAAGGACAATGTTCAAAAGTTGTTGCTGCAGACGAAGCGCGTTAGTTGGTAAAGGTGGGGCTGGATGGGAAAGGACGGCAAGGTATGAGACGTGCAAGTTGCAAGTTAACAGTGAATGGATCTAAGGAGAAATACTTACTACCAGATTAGAGCTTTGACCAATACTCAAGTCGCGTTGCAGCAACAAGACTTAAGAACTCGCGTGCTTAGACTGAAGTATCAGCAGCGCGCGTCTCACGTCGATGCCAGAGAGTATCAATATCTCTAACTTGTCAAGATATCGTTCCAACTGTGCAACTAGGTGTTAGATGTCAAAGCTGAACTGCGATATTCAAGTTGCCTCCCTAGAATTATTTTCTTCGCATCAAGACCGCACCACTTAATGGGGAGTATGACTAGGGGGTATCTTAGGTAGGCGAGGAATAATCTGAGCACTCACCAAATACCTCCAAATGCCAATGGAGAGAGTTGAATCAAGAGTTGTAAACGAAAGTTGTGGCAAGAGATGATAGATGTGGATGAGATGTGGATGAATGTTGTAGACGAAGTTGTAAAGAAAGCTGTGTGGATGACTAAATAGAGAGTGACACGGAATTAGAACAGGTTAAGTAAGAGTAAGGAAGAAGGAATGTTTTGTAGGACTGGGAAAGGGTTTGGGGGGGACTGGTGATTTTAAATGGTTTGCGCCGGCAACGTTGTATATCTACCGCAATTACATTTAATCAAGAAGGAAGCTAATACTTGGTACTTGCGTAGAGGTGCTCCTCCAGAACAAGTGAATTTAAATATCAGCTGAGGCATGTACAGGAATTGTGGCCCCGAGTTTCCTATTGACGGAAGGAGCAGAAGCACTATTGTGTATCACCTCAAGGGGAAAAAGGGGGGCCCGCAACTTCCTACCCCGGAGTTGTACTTGATAAGCCCACCTTGTATGTACATATCATACTCATACATGCAAGTACCATACCTACCTACCTACCTAAGGTAAGTATGTTTGCCCCCTCGTAGAGTAAATATCTTGTGTGAGTAATCAGTTGTTGAAATTCAGTTGAGATGTTCTCGAGGCAGGCCCAAGTTTGGTTAGTCCGAATATACTATACCATATATATGCGCCTGCCATCTTAAAACTACAAGCTAAACATTTTACAGCCTATCAAAGCTGGTCCATTAATATAAACGGCCATTACAGCTGCCTAGTATTTATATTATTTATATTATTCCATAATTCACTGCTTTATGTTTCAGTACAATCATTATATCATTATGTGAATGTCCTAATGGAGCAATGGGCCAATGGGATACTGATTCAACTCAAAGGGAGCACCTTCCTCAAATTGAGGAGTGTACCTGATCAGTACCTAGGTATGTATCTTAACTTGATTTATTTTCCTTCTTCTTGTAATTGGACCATCTAGATCAAATCAGAATCAGGAGCCTATTATTTCCTATGTACCTGTTAGTGTTATTCCAAGTGAATTCATGGATATCCCTTTGTGTATGATCAACCAAGATCAATTGATAAGCTCTTGTTAATATCCAAAATCAGTTTACTGCCAATCATAGAAATTTGTATGGACCCGATTTATCAACCAATCTAGGCCAAGCTATTCAAAATATTCACTTAACAAATTGTGATTGCCATTTTCTTACATGCCATGACTCATGGTACAAACTTGAATAGAAATTACAAACTAATCAGTATTAATATCCTGTTCATGATTTTAACCCTGAAAGTGAATGGTAATCGAACATTCCATAGCTTCGTTAATAACTATTTTTGATCAATTTTGAATTATGTAGGTTATTCAATCTTAACCTTCAATGAATGGAATATACCGTGTCATCTAGATTGGTACCATGCTCTCCTATATGGATTATTAAATGATACTATAACGTAGAAGAGGTGGCGGGAATCGACAAGAATGATGATCCTTGGTGTATCTAATCATAAAATTCAGGAAATAAGTATGCTCATGTGAAAATACCCTACGGAGACGTTATATTGTGATATTGGAGTATTTAACCTATATAAATTAGGAAACAAAGTTTAGGAGCGCATATATAATCTATATTTTCGAATAGGATGGTATTGGTATCTATAGTATTGATTGTACAAATATGTTAGAGCTGTGACCTTTTGCCGTCTAGATGCTTCGGAGGCAACTGGTTTGATTGGTCCCTACCAAAAAGCTTGTGTTAGGGTAGATTATAGCTCTAATTAGGTGCCGATAGCAAATACTAAGATGATGAAATTTGCCTGGAAAATTCTGTTACATATGGCTTTGTTGACCAAAAGCAGACATTTGCCCACGACACTGTTGTTTAGCGTTGTGAATAGAACAGTAATAGACATGTTATTATTATTGTAGGGCAATAAAGAAGGGGAATCGTATATTCTGATTTGATAAATAGGTACACAAGGAGTTAATTTTCGTCTCAAAAATAGATTTTAGTATTGCAGAAATTATATTGTAGACCAGAGAAACAGGCAGGTTGATGCTATTTTGAATATTATTCCTGATCCGTCCTGAAACTCCAGGCATAAATAACGAGATATGATAGGTTTTGATAAAATAGTAAAATTGAGTATTGGGCATGAATAGTCACGTCATGTCTACTTATATAGGATGCTATTCCTCGGCTACAAAAATTCCTTACATTATCTTAAATGTTTCGTAAACTATCTGGGATCTTGCTGACAAAGGTTTTGAGGAAAAATTGTTAAATTTCTTAAAAAAAGTAAATTGAACAACTTAAAATAGATATCTAGCACAGACTTTCTATACTCGTGAAAATCCCATTTTGGGATTGTTTTGGTCAGGTTATGTACTAGTCAGGGGAAGATAAACGTAGCAGGTGGCTGGATGCACATGACAGACCGAAATAAATTCGCATTACTGCTGGTTAAATCCAAATGCGTATCTTGTCTACTAGATAGGTGATATATAGGGCCTTGTAGGAACCAAAATTATAGTCATAATTGATACGTGAATAAATATATATGCTACTTTAAACCTCATAACTCCACTGGATCCCATTAAAGGGGCTCCACCACAGCATACCAGATGAAGACTTTTGGACTAGATGCCAATACCCTGCTAGATGGCCTATTTTACGGAAATATACTTGAAAGACGTGAATAACTCAAGAGGGAAACGATTAGCAATATTGTGAACTTTTACTGGATGGATATGAATATACGATAGTATATAATTAGTAAGGCTAGTAAAGTTCCGTCCTTCCAATAGCGGAGCCCGGCTAGGTGGCAACGTTGTTTAAGATATTAAACATACTATAGAAACTATGCAATATTCGACCCCAAACTAATAGGACAAGTGATTAGCCCCGAAGTTGATCCGGCTGAACGAGAGAGGTACTCGTACTAATGAACCTTGCAAAGGGACCAGCGGAGCTACTAAAGAAGGAGTTTTCGTATTTCGGCAACTCTAAACACGATTCCTTTCCTCGCTAGTAAAGTAAGTTGATTTTCTATTTTATCTATTATGCCTAATGTCTACACTAAGTAGAGATATATCAGGATATTTTCCGAAAGCTTGAGTATCCTGGAATGTGATTTTCAAGTACCAGACATGAGCACGTTTCTTACCCACGTAAAAGGCCGGCAATATAATAATCTAGAGTCTCCTGAGGTTATCCGGCAATATAATACGCACTACTCTAACTCGCGCAAAAGCTTGAAGATATCCATCATAGGAATCGTTTCTATGCTCCCCCGTGGTGTATTATTAGAAAAGAAATATTAGACAGAAAGGCGCTTACGTCGTGTATACTGCAGATGGCGCGTCCCCTTATATTGGCGGCTAATTCCAGTCAGCATAAGTGATCCCGGGAAATTGACACATATTTTTCTATTTAAGCGTAGAAGACCTTAACATGTAATTAAGATCCCCGCAATACATACTCAGCCTTAGGTGGCATATATCTATGCCACGTTTTGCTGCAGGGGACATCTGCCAGTTTCGCGAGATCTGCCGATGAATTGAGGCTTACTAGTTCGACTAAATTCAATATATTAGGTAAAGTCATACTTAATAGGTCGTCTAAGGTTATAGAGAAATTGGAATATATGGAGCCGTGATCTAGGGCTGTAAAGTTTTCCCTTGCTCCATTCACGGATCCGGCCCGAGGAGTCTACCTTTACCTTGCTCGTACTCGATGGAGCTGTCTGTTGATACATTGATGTATATTACCTTCTCATCTTTGGCATGTAACCTCGAGCGAGCGAGCCATCTTGTTTGGGGAGGGGGGCGACCTAGGGTGGTCTGTTAAAATATAGATCACTTAAATGATACCCGCTGCCGCCATCATGGGTCAAGCTCAAGCCTCGTGTCTAGTTAGGAGACCTATGATTCCATGATGTCTTTTGCTTCAGTCTCGAGGTTTGGGTTCTTCGCAACTCTGTTGCTCGCAGTAGCTGAGCCGTTTGCTCAGGCACGCCGCTTATCGGAGCTCCAGTTGAGGTTCTTGAACGGCTCAACACAGGTGAAGCCCTCGTATGATTATGTGATCGTCGGAGCAGGAACAGCCGGCTTGACAGTAGCAGATCGTTTGACAGCAGATGGGAAAAGTGAGTTTCAGTGAGATCTAACATTGGACTACTTTGCGTACTGATATCTTAACGTTAGCTACTGTCTTGGTCGTTGAAAATGGCAAAGTAGGTGGGTTACACTCCGATAAAGAGTCGGATATCGAATAGGCCTACTGACGCTCGAACATTAAGTTGATTCCCCTAGAATCAACCAAGTTTTCTCTGGTACTGCTGCCATGGGCCCGACTTGGTCGTATCAGATCAACTCTGTCCCTCAAGTTAACCTACAGAACCGAAGCACGGCTGTTATAGCTGGAAACCTAGTTGGCGGCAGCTCGGCGATTAATGCAATGATGACTGTTCGAGGGACATCTGAAGATTATGACCGATGGGGTAGTTTCTTCAGTAATAACTCTACTTGGTCTTGGGATGGGCTTCTGCCTTACCTGAAGAAGGTAAGGTTTTCTGTGTCCCTCATGGTGATATTATAACTAATCCATTAAGGGTCTTACTTTTGTGCCCCCTGACCCTGCCGTGACGAAGTCCGTGAACCTCACGTTTGATACATCATTCTGGGGTAACAGTTCCAACGTATACGTAGGATGGCCATTCTTCCAGTGGCCTGGTTTAAGTAAGCGACTTGACCTGCCTGGTTTAATATTGTCTACTAACACAAGATTTAGCTACGCAAATAGAGGCCTTTAGAGACATACCTGGTGTTGAGTTCCCCCCCGACAGTGGTGCAGGCAAGGCAGGTGTTTACTGGTTTCCGACTTTCATGGACCCTAAAAAAGTTCAAAGGTCATATGCTAGGACTGGGCATTACGATGGGATTAACAGAACAAATTATGATGTTGTTACCCAGTCTCATGTGACGAAAGTTCTTCTCGAAGAGGGAACTGCCACGGGAGTTATTTTTCGACAAAAGAATGGCAATGCTACCACTTTCACCACAGTCAAGGCCAACCGTGAGGTTATTCTTTCTGCAGGCGCAATCCACTCTCCCCAACTATTGCAGCGCAGTGGGATCGGGCCTAGGAAGCTTCTGGAGTCAGCCGGCTTGAATATGACTGTTGACTTACCTGGCGTCGGCCAAAACTTCCAGGATCACCCAATGCTCCTCATGAGCATTGTCCGTGAGTAACCACTAATATTATAAGTATTTGAAGATGTTAATTAAAAGCCTTTTTTAGTCCGGAACTTTACGACTCACCCAAGCCCATTGGATATGTTTGGTGGAAACAAGAACTTCACTGACTGGGCACAGGAGCTCTGGAGAGCTAACAAGACGGGTAAGCAAAAAAAGGTACGAGATATGCAGGACCCTGAAACGATATTGACATATTTTAGGACCATATTCGATGGGTATTGGCAATGCTGCAGCGTGGCTAGGCATGCCTGTAATTTCCCCTGAGAGGTTCGAAAGCATAGCATCTAAGCTGGAAAATCAAGATCATGCTGCTCAGCTACCCCCGGATACAGACCCAACAGTTGTTGCTGGTAGGTTATTTGAATACTCCATGTTAAGGGACAGGAAAAAGACAACAAATGAATGGGAGAAACTGACATCGATAAATAGGGTATAGCGCGCAAATGAAGAAGATGGCGGCGTCAATCCGTTCCTCGAACACAGCTTTCTAGTAAGTAGCTACTTTCAGTACAAGTCTACACCACGTATACTATGTCTAGGCACGTTTCTCGCCTTAGAATATTCTCCCCTGTTTTGATGATGCTTCTTAACTTAAAAACCTTTGCACTTGATAATAGTAACTTACCACGCATTGTCTAGTAACCACGTCCTAACCGGAGCCGGGTCCTCAGGCACATTGGTAGATTTGCATCCACTTAGTCGCGGTACAGTGAACATCAACACCGCAGACCCATTCAACACAGAACCCATAGTTGACTACAGGGCCCTTACTAATCCTGTCGATCTCGATATCATGATCGAGATGCTCCGGTTCACTAAGCGATATTTCTTCGAGACAAGACTAAAGGAGCTTTCCCCCAGGCAGGTACAGCCACCCGACTACGTTAACGAGCCCGAAGATCTGGCCGGCTTTTTGGCGCAGAACCTTAGTCCTTCCGAGTTCCATCCTTCGGGAACTTGCGCCATGATGCCAAGAGAACTTGGAGGCGTGGTTGATGAGAGTCTGAAGGTGTACGGTGTGAAGAATCTGAGAGTTGTCGATGCTAGTATTATGCCTACATTGCCTGGAGCCAACACTTGCCAGAGTGTCTATGCCATTGCTGAGAAGGTAAGTGACATCTGGTGTGCACGAAGATATCTACTAACGCTTCGCAGGCGGTCGATCTCATCAAGGCTGATTCGTAACTTGAGTGTCGGATATGGATACAGTCGCGAGTACTATATAAACCAATTCTATTTATATCTTGGCGTATATTACGTGAGGCCCGAATGTGCGTGTGTAGCTTTTCGTAAAGTATGGTAGTATCATAGTTCGTTTCTTTGGAGAAACTTGTATGGACATATGTCCTCTACAAGCCCGTGTTTGCTTCCCCTGATATGCCTCCTCTCATATATCATTATGTGATGTTGATACAATAGAAAACATGATAGAAACCTCAAAACGCCTGGCACCCGTTGAACGATAGAGCTGCAATGGTACTTCAGCTCTCTATTTCCAATACTTGTTTCAAACCTGTTTCTGCAGATATAAACCAGCGTCCCCGCTCCTCTAGGTCATCTTGAACACCACCAAGGGCAGCTTCCTTCCGCCTCCGCGCCTCCTTTGCAGCAGTCTTGCTATTCTGCCTCTTTGTCTCGAGGGGCTGTAGCTCAGCTTGCAATCGATCTAGTTCCTTCTTTTTCCTTGGGACTTGGCTTTGCAGTTGTTCTAATTGCCTGTCCAGTTCGGCTTTTCGCTGCTTTTTTGACTCGACCAGGTCCAAGGTCTTGGATAGAGGCAGATTCAGCTCAGGGTTTGGATTTGATTCTGTTTTCTGCGTCTTCTTTAACTCTGCAACTACATTCTCGAGATCTTCAACCTTGCGCGGAAGTTCTTCCAACTTGACCGTCTCAACCTTGATTCTTTCATATTTTCGACTGAGGTCTCTCGCTTTCTCCTCAAGCTCGGTGACCATGGATGCGACCTCAGTTTTCAAGGCCTTTAACGTAGCCTTTGCCTCTAGATTCTCCTTCTCAAGATCCAAGTTTTCTTGGGGGCTAACAATAAGAGGTGGATCGCCCACGATAGCTCGGATGAACTTCTCCTTGGAGACTTGCTCTACATAACTAAATCGCAGCTTGGCGAATAGCTCTCGGTAGTGTGTTAAATCTGCTTCAAGAGAGGATGGTGTAGTTGCATCAAGGGATGAATTAGATACATCAGATGTTCGCTGATGAGCATCCTGTAGATGTGTGACCGCAGCCGATATAGGTTCACTGAGCTTTAAGATGGTGATGTCCTGCTTAGCACCAAGTGTCTGTAACCTAGCTAAGACATGTTCGGCTGAAGGAGGCGCCATCATTGGTGGTGAATGGATTCGTCGCGTGTCTTCTTAAGTAGACTGGATCGGGTCCTGTATTTGGTAATCCTAGTAAAATTGACTAGTAAATTTGAAGTTTTTGTTACTCAAGTATGTACATAGCAAATTACCTTAGGTATAATCAGACTTCAATGCTTTTGACGTCGTCTTGTGTATTTACTTTCGTCTAAGAAAGGAAAGGTGGGTTGTGGATAGTTGGCGTAGTGAGACCCTGCAATTGATAAGTGATAAGAGATAAAGGATAATAAAGGATAAGCGTATTGGACAAACAGGCAGATACCTACACTACCTTAGGTTAGGTAGGTACATGTATGTAACTGGGACATGGGTTTTAATTCTTTTTCTGGTAACTACTTCGTATATTAGGTATAGTTTGGCGCGTTGGCAAGTTCCTTTAATGGACGGGGGACATAGACCCACTTGTCCAACATGTATATGCTGTCCATTTAACTTTGAACCATTCACCCCGCTGACTAGAATCGTACATCATTGCGCTGATTTAACGATCTTATGAACCCTTAGCGATATTCAACTTATTCCTCTTAGATTCCCTTATGCAACCGAAAATGCCTCCCGAAGACCTACTAACAGACGACCAAGTCGCTGAGCTTCTGGTTAAGGAAGCCCAGGATTGCTCTCTGAGATATTCTGCGATGGGTCTAGATGCATTCAAATCTAATAAGTAAGCGCCTAGTCTACCTAATGCATAAATTCACTGTTGTGTCACCAGAGTCTCTGCTCCTCTGTCTTCTCTATCCCTAGTACCAAGTAGCTAACAGCTATACCCTCCAGGCGTCCTGCAAATCAACCTAAACCTAACACCCGATTCCTCAACAATATCATTCGTGACACCAATAGCCATAATCGAGCCCTTCTTGCCAAAGAAAGCGCCGAGTCTAAGGCAAAACTTCGTGACCTCGAAGACGCGGAAGACAAGAAGCGGAGGGAAGAAGAGCTGAGATTGCGCAAGAGCAGGCCCGGACCTAGCGACACTCGAAAGCGTATGCTAGGTGATATCGCTGCCATTCTCGGAGGATCGTCTAAGAGGCGTAGGACTGAAAAGACCGAGGCATCTACCAGCCATGCTTCAGACCCAGCGGCGCCTCATGCTGAAGGTGATAGGAATGTAAGAAGAGAAAAAAGTCGAAGGGACCTTTCGAGAGAACGCGATAGAAGTTCACACCGAACCCATCGCCGAGATGAGGGGAGACGAGAAGACCGGCGCTCGCACAGGGCACGTTCGCCACGACGCGAAGGCCACCATCACCAATCAAGGACCTCAAAGCGCACCCAGCGTCAATCTTCCCAGGACTCGTCTGACTCGGATCCCTTAGACGATATCATTGGCCCTGCGCCGGCTAAAAACTCTACCGTTCATCGACGAGGACGGGGAGCTAACGCCGCCACGTCTGGGATAGACGGCCGTTTTGCCCTCGATTACGACCCAAGCAAAGACGTGACGCCCGAGCAAGAAGACGCAGATGACTGGGATAATGCGGTAGAAGCGTTTCGTGATCGACAAAAGTGGAAACAGCAAGGAGCGGATAGACTACGGTCTGCAGGTTTTACTGAAGAACAAATCAAGAAGTGGGAAAAGGGTGACACTAAGGACGAAAGCGACGTACAATGGACCAAGGCTGGTGGTTTGAGAGAGTGGGACCGTGGCAAAGTGGTTAGTAAGGACGGCACTGTGACCCTGGCAACAAACACCGAATAGAAGATGGCGTCGATCGACTTGCGCATGGTTCGAAAGCATCACAAAAAGCGTGTTAACTTGGGTTTCATTCGTCCATCCTTTAGCGGCGTACGGGATATCATTACATAGTTGCATAGCACGGCACCGCATAGCATAGCATATCATAGCATAGTACGGCGTAACGAGGCATAGCATGGCGTTGATGGCATATCCCACGTGGTGTCACAGGACTGACTTATTCAGTGGGATGCTTGACTTGGAAATGTGATGAGCTAGGACGACTTTGTTTTAATAAACTATACGCTACTCATCTCCCCAACTCTTAAAAGGTTACTACATGTATTAACTTACAAATTAAATAGGCGACCCCTTACTCGGGTTAAAAAAAAACGCACCTTAGTAGTTTCAGCTCAAAGATAAGTTGAAAGGCTGATTCGTAATAAGAAACGGGGGAACAGACACTTACGCAGGTCGGATCATAGAAGTGCTTACGATTTGAAGTCATAGCTATGTTTATAATATTTATAATGTAGGTAAATAAATGTCCATCTAGCTGTGCAAATAGAATTGCCGAAACAGGTAGTGTTTCTAACTTTAAACGAATCAGATCCCACTACAGTTCGTATAACTACATATAGACATTCTTCTAAAAGCGGCTCTTTTCGGAGCGGTGAGTTTAGTACTGAGAAAAGACCGCAATTAAACGTACGACTATTATTTTTATGTGCGGACTATGTTGCGAACGGACTAATTTACGTGAGTTAAATCCATTACTTCGTAATCGTGACCATTGGGGTTGAATATAAAGCGTAACTATATCAACACATCTCCTTCGATATAAATTCTTACATTATGTTTAACAAAATATCTGGCGTATAAATTTGGGGAACTTGGCTCGCTTTTTTTAATAGTTTGTATTGACCATTCGAAAATTAAATAATAGTCAGCAGTTGGTATATGTAAAATCTCGGAGCATAGTCACTGCACGAAGATGCTTTGAAGTTTATAAAAGATAAGAGCCCGAGACAAAACTCTGTAGGTAAGAAACACTCGGACCAAATACTTATCTCCAAGGATTACGATGATTGGTGCATTGCTTTAGAAGCGCATAATGCAATGAGATATGCGGCTGGTAGACTTCAAGTTGTGTAGGTGGACATAAAGGTTATAATGTAAAGATACCCGTGAGCTTACCAGATTCTCGATCTTGAGATTGTGAAGTGCAATAGCGATATGCTGATCTCGACTAGATTGCTAAAAATGGGTTCGTCCGGTATTGAAAAGGGACCGAGAAGGATATAAAATTGCTATTGCGTGTTTGCTCGTGTGATCGATGAGATCATTTCCCCTTGCGAAACATTCGGTATAGTCCACCCACCTTCTCGGCTGTTTCCAAGAGAAGTGATTTGACTTCTAAGAGTCATTTAGGTTCTATATAAGGGACCGTGTAGGTCGCGTCGGTAATGACCATCAGATCAAGCGCACATGCTCAAACTTGGCCGGGTTGAAACATAAAAAAAGAGGAAAAGGGGATCGCGTTGCTTTTAATGTTCGCGCTAGTCCGTCAAAATTGTGACGCAAGCACGCGCTTACTCCTCCCAACTAACCTAATGTACAGTAACTCTAAAGACACAGTACAGATCGACTAAAGAAACAGCACATCCACTTTGCACGTGATGAAAGCCACTACAAGCCACCACAAGCCACCATGCACGGCCATTTAAAACTATACCCAACCCCATGCATATACCCCACTTGCATTGTAACCAAATGAAATTTCGAGAATTGTGAAAGAGGAGGGGGGAAAAAGAGGAAGAAAAAGAGAAAGGAAAAGAAAAGAAAAGAGAAACAAAAGAAGAAAAAAGAAGAGAGAAAAGAGAAAAAAGGAGAAAAAGGGGAGAGAAAGGGAAGAGAGGGAGGGGAAAGAAAAGGGGAGAGGAAAGAAAGGAAAAAAGGAGGAGAAAAAAGGAAGAAAAGGGGGAGGAGGAGAGGAGGGGAAGGGGAAAAGAAGGGAGGAAGGGGAGGGAGAGGGAGAGGAGAGGAGAGAAGAAAAAAGAAAAAGAAAGAGAAAGAAAGAGAAAGAAAGAAAAGAAAGAGAAAGAAGAGAAAGAAAGAGAAAGAAATAGAAATAAATAGAGAATATGAAGTATAGGCGGGATATGTGTGATTGTTTATGTATTGTGTTGTTTGTTTTATTTATTTGTTTATTTTATTTATTTTATTTATTTATTTATTTTATTATTTTATTTTTTTATTTATTTTATTTATTATTATAACATTACGAAATATAGATGAAATATTTATTAAAAATATATTATATTTAAGGTAAAAAATTAGAAAAATAATAAGCCTAATTGCACGTGATTTGGACCGAATTTGAGAAAGTTATATAAATTAATATATATTAAATATTATAAATATGTCAATATCTACCTTATCTCAGTGACCTCAGACTAGAAATTTGAAATGGTTCGGGGGGAAGTACCTCCCCCAGCCACACCCCTCCCCAACCAATCACACCCCGGCACACCCCCCCAAACCATTTTCCAATCTCTAGTCTGAGGTGATTTTGAACATTTTTCATTCAAACGGCCATAATAATAATTAAATCAATTGAAAACATAGTAAGTAAAGTCTTTATAAAACAAGTACTAATTCAATTATTTAAATAGGTTATTATATATAAAACGTACGCGTTTCGGGTCAAAATTAGCTATAGCACCGGTCGCAACACCGGTCGCAACGCGATAGCCGCAATAAACACTGCAATAAACGTCAAAGCCTATAACATTATAACGCGATGTCGTATAAGCATGCAAAAAAGACGAGAAGGTAGCGAAAGCAAAAGACTAGCCCCGAATGATTAAAATAGAAGGTATTTTAGATGTGGTTGTGGGTGGTTGTGGGTAGTTGTGGGTGGTTGTGGGTGTAGGCGCGTGGGTATAGACGCGTGGGTACAGACGCGTAGGTATAGCGTTTTG